>NC_092159.1:12063278-12191452 GCF_045791955.1 Oncorhynchus clarkii lewisi
ACATGTCAGTACATACACACAACCAGTAGGTCACATGTCAGTACATACACACAACAAGTAGGTCACATGTCAGTACATACACACAACCAGTAGGTCACATGTCAGTACATACACACAACCAGTAGGTCACATGTCAGTACATACACACAACAAGTAGGTCACATGTCAGTACATACACACAACCAGTAGGTCACATGTCAGTACATACACACAACAAGTAGGTCACATGTCAGTACATACACACAACCAGTAGGTCACATGTCAGTACATACACACAACAAGTAGGTCACATGTCAGTACATACACACAACCAGTAGGTCACATGTCAGTACATACACACAACCAGTAGGTCACATGTCAGTACATACACACAACCAGTAGGTCACATGTCAGTACATACACACAACCAGTAGGTCACATGTCAGTACATACACACAACAAGTAGGTCACATGTCAGTACATACACACAACCAGTAGGTCACATGTCAGTACATACACACAACCAGTAGGTCACATGTCAGTACATACACACAACAAGTAGGTCACATGTCAGTACATACACACAACCAGTAGGTCACATGTCAGTACATACACACAGCAAGTAGGTCACATGTCAGTACATACACACAACTAGTAGGTCACATGTCAGTACATACACACAACAAGTAGGTCACATGTCAGTACATACACACAACCAGTAGGTCACATGTCAGTACATACACACAACAAGTAGGTCACATGTCAGTACATACACACAACCAGTAGGTCACATGTCAGTACATACACACAACAAGTAGAGCACATGTCAGTACATACACACAACCAGTAGGTCACATGTCAGTACATACACACAACCAGTAGGTCACATGTCAGTACATACACACAACCAGTAGGTCACATGTCAGTACATACACACAACCAGTAGGTCACATGTCAGTACATACACACAACAAGTAGGTCACATGTCAGTACATACACACAACAAGTAGGTCACATGTCAGTACATACACACAACAAGTAGGTCACATGTCAGTACATACACACAACAAGTAGGTCACATGTCAGTACATACACACAACCAGTAGGTCACATGTCAGTACATACACACAACAAGTAGGTCACATGTCAGTACATACACACAACCAGTAGGTCACATGTCAGTACATACACACAACCAGTAGGTCACATGTCAGTACATACACACAACAAGTAGGTCACATGTCAGTACATACACACAACCAGTAGGTCACATGTCAGTACATACACACAACCAGTAGGTCACATGTCAGTACATACACACAACAAGTAGGTCACATGTCAGTACATACACACAACCAGTAGGTCACATGTCAGTACATACACACAGCAAGTAGGTCACATGTCAGTACATACACACAACAAGTAGGTCACATGTCAGTACATACACACAACAAGTAGGTCACATGTCAGTACATACACACAACCAGTAGGTCACATGTCAGTACATACACACAACAAGTAGGTCACATGTCAGTACATACACACAGCAAGTAGGTCACATGTCAGTACATACACACAACCAGTAGGTCACATGTCAGTACATACACACAACAAGTAGGTCACATGTCAGTACATACACACAACCAGTAGGTCACATGTCAGTACATACACACAACAAGTAGGTCACATGTCAGTACATACACACAACCAGTAGGTCACATGTCAGTACATACACACAACAAGTAGAGCACATGTCAGTACATACACACAACCAGTAGGTCACATGTCAGTACATACACACAACCAGTAGGTCACATGTCAGTACATACACACAACCAGTAGGTCACATGTCAGTACATACACACAACCAGTAGGTCACATGTCAGTACATACACACAACAAGTAGGTCACATGTCAGTACATACACACAACCAGTAGGTCACATGTCAGTACATACACACAACAAGTAGGTCACATGTCAGTACATACACACAACCAGTAGGTCACATGTCAGTACATACACACAACCAGTAGGTCACATGTCAGTACATACACACAACCAGTAGGTCACATGGGGGGTTGTGCCGTGAGGTGTTGCTGTATTTGTTTATTGAAGCCAGGTTGTTCACTTGCTCTGTATAAGATGGAAGGGAGCTCCATGCACTCCTGGCTCTCTATAATACTGTGTATAAGATGGAAGGGAGCTCCATGCACTCCTGGCTCTCTATAATACTGTGTATAAGATGGAAGGGAGCTCCATGCACTCCTGGCTCTCTATAATACTGTGTATAAGATGGAAGGGAGCTCCATGCACTCCTGGCTCTCTATAATACTGTGTATAAGATGGAAGGGAGCTCCATGCACTCCTGGCTCTCTATAATACTGTGTATAAGATGGAAGGGAGCTCCATGCACTCCTGGCTCTCTATAATACTGTGTATAAGATGGAAGGGAGCTCCATGCACTCCTGGCTCTCTATAATACTGTGTATAAGATGGAAGGGAGCTCCATGCACTCCTGGCTCTCTATAATACTGTGTATAAGATGGAAGGGAGCTCCATGCACTCCTGGCTCTCTATAATACTGTGTATAAGATGGAAGGGAGCTCCATGCACTCCTGGCTCTCTATAATACTGTGTATAAGATGGAAAGGAGCTCCATGCACTCCTGGCTCTCTATAATACTGTGTATAAGATGGAAGGGAGCTCCATGCACTCCTGGCTCTCTATAATACTGTGTATAAGATGGAAGGGAGCTCCATGCACTCCTGGCTCTCTATAATACTGTGTATAAGATGGAAGGGAGCTCCATGCACTCCTGGCTCTCTATAATACTGTGTATAAGATGGAAGGGAGCTCCATGCACTCCTGGCTCTCTATAATACTGTGTATAAGATGGAAAGGAGCTCCATGCACTCCTGGCTCTCTATAATACTGTGTATAAGATGGAAGGGAGCTCCATGCACTCCTGGCTCTCTATAATACTGTGTATAAGATGGAAGGGAGCTCCATGCACTCCTGGCTCTCTATAATACTGTGTATAAGATGGAAGGGAGCTCCATGCACTCCTGGCTCTCTATAATACTGTGTATAAGATGGAAGGGAGCTCCATGCACTCCTGGCTCTCTATAATACTGTGTATAAGATGGAAGGGAGCTCCATGCACTCCTGGCTCTCTATAATACTGTGTATAAGATGGAAGGGAGCTCCATGCACTCCTGGCTCTCTATAATACTGTGTATAAGATGGAAGGGAGCTCCATGCACTCCTGGCTCTCTATAATACTGTGTATAAGATGGAAGGGAGCTCCATGCACTCCTGGCTCTCTATAATACTGTGTATAAGATGGAAGGGAGCTCCATGCACTCCTGGCTCTCTATAATACTGTGTATAAGATGGAAGGGAGCTCCATGCACTCCTGGCTCTCTATAATACTGTGTATAAGATGGAAGGGAGCTCCATGCACTCCTGGCTCTCTATAATACTGTGTATAAGATGGAAGGGAGCTCCATGCACTCCTGGCTCTCTATAATACTGTGTATAAGATGGAAGGGAGCTCCATGCACTCCTGGCTCTCTATAATACTGTGTATAAAATGGAAGGGAGCTCCATGCACTCCTGGCTCTCTACAATACTGTGTATAAGATGGAAGGGAGCTCCATGCACTCTTGGCTCTCTATAATACTGTGTATAAGATGGAAGGGAGCTCAATGCACTCCTGGCTCTCTATAATACTGTGTATAAGATGGAAGGGAGCTCCATGCACTCCTGGCTCTCTATAATACTGTGTATAAGATGGAAGGGAGCTCCATGCACTCCTGGCTCTCTATAATACTGTGTATAAGATGGAAGGGAGCTCCATGCACTCCTGGCTCTCTATAATACTGTGTATAAGATGGAAGGGAGCTCCATGCACTCCTGGCTCTCTATAATACTGTGTATAAGATGGAAGGGAGCTCAATGCACTCCTGGCTCTCTATAATACTGTGTATAAGATGGAAGGGAGCTCCATGCACTCCTGGCTCTCTATAATACTGTGTATAAGATGGAAGGGAGCTCCATGCACTCTTGGCTCTCTATAATACTGTGTATAAGTTGGAAGGGAGCTCAATGCACTCCTGGCTCTGTATAATACTGTGTATAAGATGGAAGGGAGCTCCATGCACTCCTTGCTCTCTATAATACTGTGTATAAGATGGAAGGGAGCTCCATGCACTCCTGGCTTTCTATAATACTGTGTATAAGATGGAAGGGAGCTCCATGCACTCCTGGCTCTCTATAATACTGTGTATAAGATGGAAGGGAGCTCCATGCACTCCTGGCTCTCTATAATACTGTGTATAAGATGGAAGGGAGCTCCATGCACTCCTGGCTCTCTATAATACTGTGTATAAGATGGAAGGGAGCTCCATGCACTCCTGGCTCTCTATAATACTGTGTATAAGATGGAAGGGAGCTCCATGCACTCCTGGCTCTCTATAATACTGTGTATAAGATGGAAGGGAGCTCCATGCACTCCTGGCTCTCTATAATACTGTGTATAAGATGGAAGGGAGCTCCATGCACTCCTGGCTCTCTATAATACTGTGTATAAGATGGAATGGAGCTCCATGCACTCCTGGCTCTCTATAATACTGTGTATAAGATGGAAGGGAGCTCCATGCACTCCTGGCTCTCTATAATACTGTGTATAAGATGGAAGGGAGCTCCATGCACTCCTGGCTCTCTATAATACTGTGTATAAGATGGAAGGGAGCTCCATGCACTCCTGGCTCTCTATAATACTGTGTATAAGATGGAAGGGAGCTCCATGCACTCCTGGCTCTCTATAATACTGTGTATAAGATGGAAGGGAGCTCCATGCACTCCTGGCTCTCTATAATACTGTGTATAAGATGGAAGGGAGCTCCTGGCACTCCTGGCTCTCTATAATACTGTGTATAAGATGGAAGGGAGCTCCTGGCACTCCTGGCTCTCTATAATACTGTACGTTTCCTTGAATTTGTTCTGGACCTGGGGACTGTGAAAAGACCCCTGGTGGCAGGGTAAGGTAAGTGTGTGTGCCAGTGCTGTGTGTAAGTGGACTATGCAAACAATTTGGAATTTTCCAACACATTATTGTTTCTTATAAAAACAAGAAGTGACTCAGTCAGTCTCTCCTCAACTCTTAGCTAAGAGAGACTGGCATGCATAGTATTAATATTAGCCCTCTGATTAGGTCCTATGATTGAGTGTCGTCTGGCCCAGGAGTGTGAAGGTGAACGGAAAGGCACTGGAGCGACGAACCGCCCGTGCTGTCTCTGCCTGGCTGGTTCCCCTCTCTCCACTGGGATTCTCTCTCCACTGGGATTATCTGCCTCTAACCCTATTACGGGGGCTGAGTCACTGGCTTACTGGTGCTCTTCCATGCTGTCCCTAGGAGGGGTGCTTCACTTGAGTGGGTTGAGTCACTGATGTGATCTTCCTGTCCAGGTTGGCACCCCCCTCGTGGTCGTACCGTGGGGGAGATCTTTGTGGGCTATACCTTCTAGTGGTGTGGGGGCTGTACTTTGGCAAAGTGGGAGTCGGACAGGGTATCGTTGGACGGGGCCACAGTGTCTCCCGACCCCTCCTGTCTCAGCCTCCAGTATTTATGGTGCAATAGTTTATGTGTCGGGGGGCTAGGGTCAGTCTGTTATATCTGAAGTATTTCTCCTGTCTTATCCGGTGTCATGTGTGAATTTAAGTATGCTCTCTCTAATTCTCTCTCTCTCTCTTCCTCTCTTTCTCTCTTCTCTCAGAGGACCTGAGCCCTAGGACCATGCCTCAGGACTACCTCCTTGCTGTCCCCAGTCCACCTAGTCGTGCTACTGCTCCAGTTTCAACTGTTCTCCCTGCGGCTATGGAATCCTGACCTGTTCACCAGATGTGCTGCCTGTCCCAGACCTGCTGTTTTAGACTCTCTCCCTCCACCGCACCTGCTGTCTCTAACTCTGAATGATCGGCTATGAAAAGCCAACTGACATTTACTCCTGAGGTGCTGACTTGCTGCACCCTCGACAACCACTGTGGTTATTATTATTTGACCCTGCTGTCTCTAACTCTGAATGATCGGCTATGAAAAGACAACTGACATTTACTCCTGAGGTGCTGACTTGCTGCACCCTCGACAACCACTGTGGTTATTATTATTTGACCCTGCTGTCTCTAACTCTGAATGATCGGCTATGAAAAGACAACTGACATTTACTCCTGAGGTGCTGACTTGCTGCACCCTCTACAACCACTGTGGTTATTATTATTTGACCCTGCTGTCTCTAACTCTGAATGATCGGCTATGAAAAGACAACTGACATTTACTCCTGAGGTGCTGACTTGCTGCACCCTTGACAACCACTGTGGTTATTATTATTTGACCCTGCTGTCTCTAACTCTGAATGATCGGCTATGAAAAGACAACTGACATTTACTCCTGAGGTGCTGACTTGCTGCACCCTCGACAACCACTGTGGTTATTATTATTTGACCCTGCTGTCTCTAACTCTGAATGATCGGCTATGAAAAGACAACTGACATTTACTCCTGAGGTGCTGACCTGTTGCACCCTGCTGGTCATTTATGAACATTTGAACATCTTGGCCATGTTCTGTTATAATCTCCACCTGGCACAGCCAGAAGAGGACTGGCCACCCCTCATAGACTGGTTCCTCTCTAGGTTTCTTCCTAGGTTCTTGAACAGGTCAGAGTCAAACCTCTGTATAGGGAAGACAGAGAAATGGCACTCAGATAGGCCATGGCAGTCTTGAACAGGTCAGAGTCAAACTTCTGTATGGGGAAGACAGAGGGGAGAGTTTTTCCTAGCCACAGTGCTTCTACATCTGCATTGCTTGCTGTTTGGGGTTTTAGGCTGGGTTTCTGTACAGCACTTTGTGACATCAGCTGATGTAAGAAGGGCTTTATAAATACATTTGATTGATTACAATGAAGCGCAAGACGTGTTGCTCTGTTCTGAGCCACCTGCAGCTTAACTAGGTATTTCTTTGCAGCACTCGACCACATGACTGGACAATAATCACAATAGGATAAAACTAGAGCCTGCAGAACTGGCTTTGTGGAGTGTGGTGTCAAAAAAGCAGAGCATCTCTTTATTAAGGACAGACCTCTCCATCTTTACTACCATTGAATCTGTCTGTTTTGACCGTGACAGTTTACAATCTAAGGTAACGGCAAGTAATTTAGTCTCCTCAACTTGTTCAACATCCACACCCTTCATTACCAGATTCATCTGAGGTCTAGAACTTAGGGAAGGATTTGTACCAAATACAATGCTGTTAGTTTTTAGAGATGTTCAGGACCAGTTTATTACTGGCCACCCATTCCAGAACTGTAAGAAGAATTGTTAAGAGTCTGAATCTAAAATCTAAATCCCCTTCTACATTCCAGAGGGCGGCAGCGGCTCGAAGATAAAACGCTAGCCTATACTCAGTCCCGTTTCTCACAAATGAGCTTTCGGTAACGGGCCGTGGTGAACATTAGCGTTTGCTGTCACCGTGGAAATCCGGTGTGGTAGAACAAAGTCACGTCAAGCCCGGTTTGCTCATCTAGCCGTTAAATGAAACCCATTTGTCTCACTTATTGCCATGACGCCTCCTGCTCAACGATAACAAATGTTGCACAACAAATACATTTTTTTCACCACGGCACTTAAAATAACCATTAGTTACTCCAGTGGCTCTGTATAGACACAACAAAACAACTTTCTAGCGTATTGTGCTGTAATGTGCTTTGGCGCATGGGGCAGATTGAACAAAAGCAAGAGGCTAGATTTAATTATTTACTCTCAATACCAATAAAGGCATAAGGTTGTCAGCCAACATAACCATGTATAATACAATTTATTTTTGTTACGTCTTATAATATACCCAATATTATGACTGTCCCTCACATACAATTGTGCATGAACATACATTGGGCTTGGTGGGGCAGATGGCTATGTGAGCCATGGATGCCTCTTGGCAGTGTTGGGGAGAAGTCAACTACATGTAGTTCAACTAGTAACTACATTTGGTAATAGCTTGGTGGTAGTTGAACTAAATTTAAATCTAAGTAGTGTTTTCAGTAGTTAATTAAGCAATATACCACTGCTAAGGGCTGTTCTTACCCACAACACAAGGCAGATATTGGCCATATACCACAAACCCCAGAGATGCAAAATGAAATATGTGTGAGGTAGGGAATCATGTTGTTTATGTTTCAGCATAAGACCTGCCTAAGAACAGTTTTTGTGTTTAATAGACTATGGGAACATTTGACCCCAGAGGGATTTGTTCTTGCAATTTGTAGTCTATGACATTTCAGATTTAGATATGACAATTTTTCAGGAAGTAGTTTGGATGTAAACTACTTTTTCAAAGTAACTTAAGATAAGTATGTCATATTTTTCTTATTAAGGGTAAATTTAGTGAATCTTAACTTTTTCCAGTGGGAAGTAGCCTATTTTGTAGCTTGGTAAATTGTATTTTCAGAGTAGCTTCTCCAACACTGTGTCCTGGGATTCCATCACGCTTGATTCAGCGCCATGGAGAACCCCCCCCCCCCCCCACACACACACACACACACACATCTTCTGACCACACTTTTCGATCGATAGGGTGCAAGGACAGGTCAGAGGAGCAATAGAGAGTACAAGGTCCTGTAATAGCCTACACTCAATACGAAACAGCGACTTAAAAAGACAACGCATCCACACACACTCAACATTATTTGGTTTCCTTGGAGCGCTACTGAGCTATGCGCTGACTTCTCCTTGCTGGTGGACTGCTACCATCTTGCGGTGGAATATGGTACTACAACCTTTAGAGAACAGTCATTTTGTTATCTGATTGAGCACCCTACAATTATGCGGAACAGCAAGTCTGAACAAAACCAGCAGTTCACTTCCGAGTGTAGGTCAGGCTCCCTCCCCTCACACACACCCTCCCTGAAAGGTGTCGGAGAGAGAGGCTCAACCAACAACAAGTTGTGACAAATCCTTTTTTAACAAGGACAGGGAGTTCGCACAAAACTCAGGTTGGGCGGTGAGAACCATGCAAGTGTTTCACTGAATGGACCGAACGAAAGAATCGATTTGAGTGGAAGTTTATTTCTCTTCTTCTTTCAGTTGAGCCTGACATACCTCCTCATCCTCTCGTGTAGGCTACCGCCTGCGTGTGTAGGGAGCCGAGGACCCACCCGAAGACACACTTTTATGCTGTGATTTTTCGGTTGTCTTCCCGGTTCAGGACTGATTTAAAGGATTGGAAATGCCTGGGAACGAGAGAGTTTCTCGTCTCTTGAAAGTGATCATTCAAAAGCCAGGGAACGACGCGTGCGCAGACTGTGGTGCGCCTGGTAAGTTGAAATGTGATGCTGATGTTATAACTTTGCTGCAAAGAACCTTCTAGCCTAGACGTTCTAGATGAGAGAGGGTGGGAGTTGGCATGCAACAAGTCCTGACATGTATAGGTAGAAAAATACCTTTAGCCTATTTTAGGTCTATTTGAGTTGCTCTGGGAATGTTAGGAGCAGAATAGGCCTACTTGCATTTTAAATCGACTTTTCATTTGTAACCTAACGGTGAACCAGAATCTGGGCTTCCACGAAACGTTGATTCAGAAATGTAAGGATATTGTTTCCAAAAGTATGTATTTATGTGGGCTTCAGTCTGCAACGTGGTCTCAGAGCATTTCGTATTATTCTGTACTTAAATCCGAAACACCATTTAGTATGATATGTTATGTTTCGTATGCATTTGTGGATGTCCGTCTCCATTTCGTATGGTATGTTACGCATTGCAATTCGTCAATATGTTCTGAAATGCAATTCGTACAATATTTTACGAATTTGCTAAATTTATGACATGTTACGAATTCCAATTTGTTGTGGCTAATGTTAGCTAGCTCTATTTGTTAGGGGTTAATGTTAGGAGCAGAACAGGTGTTGTGCCGAAAATCTCCCCCCTGCCAGAACCCCCTCCCCCCTTCTATTTTCCTTATTTTTGTGGTTAGAGTCAAAAACTTTCGGTGGCACACATCAGAGTCAAATACTTCTATAGAACCAACTTCACGTTGGCAACCGAAAGGCAACCGAAATAAATAATTCATATATGTGTGTTATATTAAACATAGAGGAGATAGTAGAGCGGCATCTTGACGCCCCGGGGTGTGGGCGGGCGCTGAACGGGGAGTTCTCCCAGGGCGCCATACAAGCTAGAACCGCCACATACACTTGAAACAAATAGCCAAACCCAAAAACCGCAGACAAAACTGCTTTCTGCTACTAAGATCCGTGAAATGTAGGCTAAACTGACAATGGAGTGAAAAGCAGAAATCTCAACTAGCAAGTCGCAGCAATGAAGAACGGGAAGGGGGCAGAATTCTGGCAGGGGGGAGATTTTCGGCACAACACCGGCCCGTTTATTAGGCAGGATTAGGTGGCCGCCTATGCATGGCGATAAGCGAGGGTGGCTTTTCTGAGCTAAACTGACCAAGACCCACCTCCAACAACACATAAGACCTCACATAATTCTGCCCAAAAACAATGACATATTCTAACCAATGGCATAATTATGGGCTTTTTATGTGATCGCTGATGCCTATCTGTGATAGCAGTGCCCACTTTGTCAAAGGCAGGGAGGCAAGATATGTATGTATAGATATGTATAGCGGTAAGAATACTATATCCAGAGTCAGTACATAGGGGTAAACATACTATATACAGGGTCAGTACCATATTATAATGTACAGGGATACTGGATCTATAGAGGTAGATATGTATAGGGGTAAACATACTATATACAGGGTCAGTACCATATTATAATGTACAGGGATACTGGATCTATAGAGGTAGATATGTATAGGGGTAAATATACTATATACAGGGTCAGTACCATATTATAATGTACATTGATACTGGATCTATAAAGGTAGATATGTTTTGGGGTAAACATACTATATACAGGGTCAGTACCATATTATAATGTACAGGGATACTGGATCTATAGAGGTAGATATGTATAGGGGTAAACATACTATATACAGGGTCAGTACCATATTATAATGTACATGGACACTGGATCTATAGAGGTAGATATGTATAGGGGTAAACATACTATATACAGGGTCAGTACCATATTATAATGCACAGGTATACTGGATCTATAGAGGTAGATATGTATAGGGGTAAACATACTATATACAGGGTCAGTACCATATTATAATGTACAGGGATATTGGATCTATAGAGGTAGATATGTATAGGGGTAAACATACTATATACAGGGTCAGTACCATATTATAATGTACAGGGATACTGGATCTATAGAGGTAAACATACTATATACAGGGTCAGTACCATATTATAATGTACAGGGATATTGGATCTATAGAGGTAAACATACTATATACAGGGTCAGTACCATATTATAATGTACAGGGATACTGGATCTATAGAGGTAGATATGTATAGGGGTAAACATACTATATACAGGGTCAGTACCATATTATAATGCACAGGGATACTGGATCTATAGAGGTAGATATGTATAGGGGTAAACATACTATATACAGGGCAGTACCATATTATAATGTACAGGGATACTGGATCTATAGAGGTAGATATGTATAGGGGTAAACATACTATATACAGGGTCAGTACCATATTATAATGTACAGGGATACTGGATCTATAGAGGTAGATATGTATTGGGGTAAACATACTATATACAGGGTCAGTACCATATTATAATGTACAGGGATACTGGATCTATAGAGGTAGATATGTATAGGGGTAAACATACTATATACAGGGTCAGTACCATATTATAATGTACAGGGATACTGGATCTTTAGAGGTAGATATGTATAGGGGTAAGGTGACTAGGCATCAGGATATATGATTAACAGAGTAGCAGCAGTGTATGTAATGATTGTATCTGAGTGGGAGTGTGTAGTCTATAAATGTGTGTATATGTTATGTGTGTTTGAGTAAATGATGGAGGGAGTGTATTTGTATTTATTGTGAATCCCCATTAGCTGCTGACCAAGCAGCAGCTCCTCTTCCTGGGGTCCGACAAAATGAAGGCAATTTATGCCATTTTAAAAACATTACAATACATTCACAGATTTCACAACACACTGTGTGCCCTCAGGCCCCTACTCCACCACTACCACATATCTACATTTCAATGTGTATGTATAGTGTGTATGTTATCGTGTGTGTGTGTGTGTGTGTGTGTGTGTGTGTGTGTCTGTGCTAATGTATCTGTTGCTTCACAGTCGTTGTTCCATAAGGTGGATTCTTTTTCATCTGTTTTTTAAAATCACATTTTACTGCATCAGTTACGTGATGTGGAATAGAGTTCCATGTAGTCATGGCTCTATGTAGTACTGTGTGCCTCCCATTGTCTATTCTGGACTTGGGGACTGTGAAGAGACCTCTGGTGGCATGTCTTGTGGGGTATGCATGGGTGTCTGAGCTGTGTGCCAGTAGTTTAGACAGACAGCTCGGTACATTCAGCTTGTCAATACCTCTCATAAATACAAGTAGTGATGAAGTCAATCTCTCCCCCACTTTCAGCCAGGAGAGATTGATATGCATATTATTAATATTAGCTCTCTGTTTTAGAGGTCGACCGATTAATCGGAATGGCCGATTAATTAGGGCCGATTTCAATGTTTTCATAACAATCGGTAATCTGCATGTTTGGACACCGTTTATGGCTGATTACATTGCACTCCACGAGGAGGCTGCGTGGCAGGCTGACTACCTGTTATGCGAGTGCAGTAAGGAGCCAAGGTAAGGTGCTAGCTAGCATTAAACTTATCTTATAAAAAACAATCAATCTTCACATAATCACTAGTTAACTACAGATGGTTGATGATATTACTAGTTTATCTAGCTTGTCCTGCGTTGCATATAATCGATTCGGTGCCTGATAATTTATCATCGAATTACAGCCTACTTCGCCAAACGGGTGATGATTTAACAAGCGCATTCGTGAAAAAAGCACTGCCGTTGCACCAACGTACCTAACCATAAACATCAATGCCTTTCTTAAAATCAATACACAAGTATATATTTTTAAACCTGCATATTTAGGTAATATTGCCTGCTAACATGAATTTCTTTTAACTAGGGAAATTGTGTCACTTCTCTTGCGTTCTGTGCAAGCAGAGTCAGGGTATATGCAGCAGTTTGAGCCACCTGGCTCGTTGCGAACTGTGTGAAGTCCATTTATTCCTAACAAAGACCGTAATTAATTTGCCAGAATTGTATGTAATTATGACAACGTTGAAGGTTGTGCAATGTAACAGCAATATTTAGACTTAGGGATGCCACCCGTTAGATAAAATACGGAAGGAACTGTTCCGTATTTCACTGAAAGAATAAATGTTTTGTTTTCGAAATGATAGTTTACGGATTTTACCATACTAATGACCTAAGGCTCGTATTTCTGTGTGTTATGTTATAATTAATTCTATGATTTGATAGAGCAGTCTGACTGAGTGATGGTAGGCAGCAGCAGGCTCGTAAGCATTCATTCAAACAGCACTTTCGTGTGTTTTGCCAGCAGCTCTTCGCTGTGCTTCAAGCATTGCGCTGTTTATGACTTCAAGCCTATCAACTCCTGAGATTAGGCTGGCAATACTATAGTTCCTATAAGAACATCCAATAGTCAAAGGTACAGTGCCTTGCGAAAGTATTCGGCCCCCTTGAACTTTGCGACCTTTTGCCACATTTCAGGCTTCAAACATAAAGATATAAAACTGTATTTTTTTGTGAAGAATCAACAACAAGTGGGACACAATCATGAAGTGGAACGACATTTATTGGATATTTCAAACTTTTTTAACAAATCAAAAACTGAAAAATTGGGCGTGCAAAATTATTCAGCCCCCTTAAGTTAATACTTTGTAGCGCCACCTTTTGCTGCGATTACAGCTGTAAGTCGCTTGGTGTATGTCTCTATCAGTTTTGCACATCGAGAGACTGAATTTTTTTCCCATTCCTCCTTGCAAAACAGCTCGAGCTCAGTGAGGTTGGATGGAGAGCATTTGTGAACAGTTTTCAGTTCTTTCCACAGATTCTCGATTGGATTCAGGTCTGGACTTTGACTTGGCCATTCTAACACCTGGATATGTTTATTTTTGAACCATTCCATTGTAGATTTTGCTTTATGTTTTGGATCATTGTCTTGTTGGAAGACAAATCTCTGTCCCAGTCTCAGGTCTTTTGAAGACTCCATCAGGTTTTCTTCCAGAATGGTCCTGTATTTGGCTCCATCCATCTTCCCATCAATTTTAACCATCTTCCCTGTCCCTGCTGAAGAAAAGCAGGCCCAAACCATGATGCTGCCACCACCATGTTTGACAGTGGGCATGGTGTGTTCAGGGTGATGAGCTGTGTTGCTTTTACGCCAAACATAACGTTTTGCATTGTTGCCAAAAAGTTCAATTTTGGTTTCATCTGACCAGAGCACCTTCTTCCACAGGTGTGTCTCCCATGTGGCTTGTGGCAAACTTTAAACAACACTTTTTATGGATATCTTTAAGAAATGGCTTTCTTCTTGCCACTCTTCCATAAAGGCCAGATTTGTGCAATATACGACTGATTGTTGTCCTATGGACAGAGTCTCCCACCTCAGCTGTAGATCTCTGCAGTTCATCCAGAGTGATCATGGGCCTCTTGGCTGCATCTCTGATCAGTCTTCTCCTTGTATGAGCTGAAAGTTTAGAGGGACGGCCAGGTCTTGGTAGATTTGTAGTGGTCTGATACTCCTTCCATTTCAATATTATCGCTTGCACAGTGCTCCTTGGGATGTTTAAAGCTTGGGAAATCTTTTTGTATCCAAATCCGGCTTTAAACTTCTTCACAACAGTATCTCGGACCTGCCTGGTGTGTTCCTTGTTCTTCACGATGCTCTCTGCGCTTTTAACGGACCTCTGAGACTATCACAGTCAGTGCAGGTGCATTTATACGGAGACTTGATTACACACAGGTGGATTGTATTTATCATCATTAGTCATTTAGGTCAACATTGGATCATTCAGAGATCCTCACTGAACTTCTGGAGAGAGTTTGCTGCACTGAAAGTAAAGGGGCTGAATAATTTTGCACGCCCAATTTTTCAGTTTTTGATTTGTTAAAAAAGTTTGAAATATCCAATAAATGTCGTTCCACTTCATGATTGTGTCCCACTTGTTGTTGATTCTTCACAAAAAAATACAGTTTTATATCTTTATGTTTGAAGCCTGAAATGTGGCAAAAGGTCGCAAAGTTCAAGGGGGCCGAATACTTTCGCAAGGCACTGTATATGAAATACAAATGGTATAGAGAGAAATAGTTCTATAATTCCTATAATAACTACAACCTAAAACGTCTTACCTGGGAATATTGAAGACTCATGTTAAAAGGAACCACCAGCTTTCATATGTTCTCATGTTCTGAGCAAGGAACTGAAACGTTAGCTTTTTTACATGGTAAATATTGCCCTTTTACTGTTTTTCTCCAACACTTTGTTTTTACATTATTTAAACCGAATTGAACATGTTTCATTACTTATTTGAGACTAAATTGATTGTATTGATGTATTATATTAAGTTAAAATAAAAGTTAATTCAGTATTGTTGTAATTGTCATAATTACAAATATATATATATAAATCGGCCGATTAATCAGTATCGGCTTTTTTTTGGGGTCCTCCAATAATAGGTATTGGCGTTGAAAAATCATAATCGGTTGACCTCTGCTCTGTGTACATCCAAGGGCCAGCCGTGCTGCCCTGTTCTGAGACAATTGCAATTTTCGTAAGTCCTTTTTTGTAGCACCTGACCACACAACTGAACAGTAGTCAAGGTGCGACAAAACTAGAGTCTGTAGGACCTGACAACACTACTGAACAGTAGTCCAGGTGTGACAATACTAGAGTCTGTAGGACCTGCCTTGTTGATAGTGTTGTTAAGAAGGCAGACCAGCGCTTTATTATGGACAGACTTCTCCCCATCTTAGCTACTGTTGTATCAACATGTTTTGACCATGACAGTTTACAACCCAGTGTTACTCCAAGCAGTTTAGCCCCTCAACTTTCTCAGTTTCCACATTATTTATTACAAGATGTAGTTGAGGTTTAGGGGTTAGTGAGTGTTTTGTCCCAAATACAATGCTTTTAGTTTAAATATTTAGGGCTGACTTATTCCCTGCCACCTATTCTGAAACTAACTGCAGCTCTTCATTAAGTGTTGCAGTCATTTCAGTCTATGTAGTAGCTGACGTGTGTAGTGTTGAGTGTTGCAGTCATTTCAGTCGCTGTAGTAGCTGACGTGTATAGTGTTGAGTGTTGCAGTCATTTCAGTCACTGTAGTAGCTGACGTGTGTAGTGTTGAGTGTTGCAGTCATTTCAGTCGCTGTAGTAGCTGACGTGTATAGTGTTGAGTGTTGCAGTCATTTCAGTCACTGTAGTAGCTGACGTGTGTAGTGTTGAGTGTTGCAGTCATTTCAGTCGCTGTAATAGCTGACATGTGTAGTGTTGAGTGTTGCAGTGATTTCAGTCACTGTAGTAGCTGACGTGTATAGTGTTGAGTGTTGCAGTCATTTCAGTCGCTGTAGTAGCTGACGTGTATAGTGTTGAGTCACCCACATACATAGACACTCTGGCTTTACTCAAAGTCAGTGGCATGTCCTTAGTAAAGGTTGTGTGTGTGTTGGAGCGTCAGTGTGTGTAGTGTGTAGGGCTCTGTGAGGGTGCTTAGAGACAGTACAAAAATAAGAACAAAGGACAACATAGATAGTCTGTGTAGCCATTGTGTTAGCTATTTGGCAGTCTGATGGCATGAGGACAGAAGAATGCTGGTCAGATGCTGGATACTGCAGTAGTCCCTGGACAAGACATGCACTGACTACACTCACACGTTAATATTGGCATCTGCCAAGTCACTCGTGAAGTCACTCATAAAATGTCATTTATGTATGGGGAATAGGCCAGTTTAGTACCCAAAGGTCCCAATACACGGGGCAATAACATGCATTTATAAGTAGCATTCAAATCTTTTTTGAAATTGATTCCCCCGCAGTCTGAAATGAGTGTTGGTTATTCAGGCACATCTAGATGTGAAACAGGCCTCCTCAGCGCTCCAGACATCATCATGTGATTATCAGAATGAAAGAAAGTAGGATATGAAAGGGAACAACAGTAAGACATTCTGTAGGTTAACACTACTGTAGGCTACCAGATCACTTCCAACAGAACAGACCTATAGGCCTACCGCAATGTAGACCAACGCAGGGTTTCTGTGGCCTACGCTGACTTTGTCATAGGGGATACAACGGTGTAGTAGGTTAAAGATACACACACACACACACACACACACACACACACACACTCTGTGGGTTGGTAGCTGGCCCTGCACCAGGCTGTGTCAGGTAGATAAGATGGGTGTGGTCAAGCTAAAGTAAACACAGGTATGAGCCAATCGAGGGAGATGGGAGACATTCAGTACAAATGTTAAATCAAAAGGAAGGTTTCTCTTCCCTGACTGCCTTCATATCTACCCTGAAGGTATGTGGTCCAGCACTTTGTACTGAGTTGTAGTGTGGTATGTTGTTGTACGTCCTATACACCTTATCATTGGATCTTCACAGAGAATCTGCTCCTTGCTCAAGAGGTCAAAGGTCAAAGCAAGCATTCCAAGTGTTTTCGATGTGAAATGTCGACTTTTCTAAAGGTATTGCATTTGATCTAGTACCACAAACTCCCAATGAAACCACATACTTCTCTCTGTTGTTCTCTGTTCTTCTTCTCTCTCTCTCCCTCCTTGCCTCCATCCATCCCTCCATCCCTCCATCAGATCCTAGTTGGGGCTCCTGTTCCTTAGGAGTGTTCATCTGTGTTCAATGTTCCGGGATCCACAGGAATATTCCCGACATCGGAATGAAGGTCAAATCCCTCAGCCTCTCCCGCTGGGAAGACCAGGAAGTGAAGGTGAGCTGCTCACCAATATGACCCAAATCCCAATATTTCTTCAAATCCAATCGGCTCTGGGTTCATCGCTATTTTTAAATCATTTCACATGCTTTATCTGTGATTGATTGAGCTTGCCTGGCTTGACAGACCGACAGAGTCGTCCCAAAATGGCAAACCCCGCCCATCTGTCACTCCAGGCAGGCTAGAGCTGACGCTCAAGGTACTTGAAAGATTTGAAATCGTTTTTGAACCCAGGTCTGAATCCATGACTATACATAGTCATGTATGACTGAGTCATAACTCCGTGATGAACCTGACATGAATATGAAATGAAACAGGCTTTTGTCCCGTCCATCCTGAAGAATAGGACATTATCCTGTAGGAAATGAATGGTCGTGCTGCATATTTCACATTCAAAACAATCCACTGGAAGGAATTGTCTGTGTTTAGCTAATACGTGGTATGACACATGCAATCATGACTCATCCGCCCGTCTGTTCTGTCTCTCTCAACTTCTCTCTTTCTCTGTGTGTGTGGGTGGGTGTGTGTTACAGTTCATGGCGGAGAATGGGAACGAATTGATGAAGCAGAAATATGAGGCGTTTGTTCCTGTCTACTACTACAAACCTACTCACAAAGACTGCCAGTAAGTGTGCCTGTGCGTTTGTGTGCGTGTGTGTGTGTGTGTGTGTGTGTGTGTGTGTGTGTGTGGTGACCATGGCAACGGGACCATTGTAATAATGACATTGTGATGATTGGGATATTTTTGGGGACTCATGGCAAAGAGGCACTGGCTAAGGCAGGATACTGAAAGGAACACACACACACACACACACACACACACACTGTCTATTCTCTATCATGATCAATCCATTAGAAAGACATTAGGATGAAGTGCACATTGTAATAGGTTCCATAATAACATCAGAGGTTGATTTCCTGTGATGTTTAATGTGTAGGAGGAGGAATCATTGAGTTTCAGTCATGTGTTTTAGACTAGTTATAGGATATGTTTCCTTGTTCATTATTTCCTCGCTTTCTCTCTCTCTCTCTCTCTCTCTCTCTCTCTCTCTCTGTCTCTCTCTCTCTCTCTCTCTCTCTCTCTCTCTTTCTCTCTCTCTCTCTCTGTCTCTCTCTCTCTCTCTCTCTCTCTCTCTGTCTCTCTCTCTCTCTCTCTCTCTCTCTCTCTCTCTCTCTCTCTCTCTGTCTCTCTCTCTCTCTCTCTCTCTCTCTCTCTCTCTTTCTCTCTCTGTCTCTCTCTCTCTCTCTCTCTCTCTCTCTCTCTCTCTCTCTCTCTCTCTCTCTCTCTCTCTCTCTCTCTCTCTCTCTCTCTCTCTCTCTCTCTCTCTCTCTCTCTCTCTCTCTCTCTCTCTCTCTCTCTCTCTCTATTCATTTTAAGGGCTTTATTGGCATGGGAAACAAATGTTTAAATAAGGTAGATAATAAACAAAAGTGAAATAAACAATAAAAAATGAACAGTAACATTACACTCACACAAGTTCCAAAATAATAGAGACATTTCAAATGTCATATTATGTCTATCTACAGTGTTGTAATGATGTGCAAATAGTTAAAGTACAAAAGGGAAAATAAATAAACATAAATATGGGTTGTATTTACAATGGTGTGTGTTCTTCACTGGTTGCCCTTTTCTCGTGGCAACAGGTCACAAATCTTGCTGCTGTGATGGAACACTGTGGTATTTCACCCAGTACATATGGGAGTTTATCAAAATTGGATTTGTTTTCTAATTCTTTGTGGATCTGTGTAATCTGAGGGAAATATGTGTCTCTAATATGGTCATACATTGGGCAGGAGGTTAGGAAGTGCAGCTCAGTTTCCACCTCATTTTGTGGGCAGTGAGCACATAGCCTGTCTTCTCTTGAGAGCCATGTCTGCCTACGACGGCCTTTCTCAATAGCAAGGCTATGCTCACTGAGTCTGTACATAGTCAAAGCTTTCCTTAAGTTTGGGTCAGTCAGTGGTCAGGTTTTCTGCCACTGTGTACTCTCTGTTTAGGGCCAAATAGCATTCTAGTTTGCTCTGTTTTTTGTTAATTCTTTCCAATGTGTCAAGTAATTATCTTTGTGTTTTCTCTTGATTTGCTTGGGTCTAATTGTGTTGCTGTCTTGGGGCTCTGTGTGTTTGTGCATGTGAACAGAGCCCCAGGACCAGCTTGCTTAGGGGACTCTTCTCCAGGTTCATCTCTCTGTAGGTGATGGCTTTGTTGTGGAAGGTTTGGGAATCGCTTCCTTTTAGATGGTTGTAGAATTTAACAGCTCTTTTCTGGATTTTGATAATTAGCGGGTATCATTCTAATTCTGCTCTGCAGGCATTATTTGTTGTTGTACGTTGTACACAGAGGATATTTTTGCAGAATTTAGCATGCAGAGTCTCAATTTGGTGTTTGTCCCATTTGGTGAATTCTTGGTTGGTGAGCAGACCCCAGACCTCGCAACCATGAAATGCAATATGACTGATTCAAGTATTTTTAGATCCTAATTGGTATGTCAAAGTTTATTTTCCTTTTGATGGAATAGAAGGCCCTTCTTGCCTTGTCTCTCAGATCGTTCACAGCTTTGTGGAAGTTACCTGTGGCGCTGATGTCTAGGCCGAGGTATGTATAGTTGTTTGTGTGCTCTCGGGCAACGGTGTCTGAATCATTCTTGCGCCTGTCTCCCGACTCATTCATACCAGCGTGACTGAAATAGTGAGATAACAGTCTCAGGTGTCAGTGTGGTTTGTGTCTTGGCCCCTTTCACCAGGGTTTTAGACAAAAAACATCTGCTGTTATGTGGCAGGTAATCTTGGAACTATCTTGAATCCTTATGTTATGTTTTAATGTGTCAGAGATACCTGATGTTTTCTGTGTGTGTGTGATGGTTTGTTTGAATGCGTGTCCTGTGTTGTGTTTATCTCACGCTGGGACCGATGGCTTGTCTCGTCCGTTTTGTCTCACCGTCGTCTCGTCTTCGTCTCGTAATCAGCAACGCTAATCCTTTCATCAGCTCTCTGGGCTTCCCAGCAGTCATCAGACAGCACTCAGCATGGACACACACACACACACACACACACACACACACACACACACACACACACACACACACACACACACACACACACACACACACACACACACACATAGACATAGACACACGCACACGCATAAACGCACACACCTCCCATCTGGTTATTATGTAGTCTGGCTGATTGCAGTACTTGACATGGACGGTTGTGTCTGAAGAGATGGAGGGAGGGAGGAGGGAGGGAGAGGGAGGAGGGAGGAAAGAGGGGGGGAGGAGGTAGAGAGAGGGGGGAGGGAGAGAGAGGAAAGAGGGAGAGTGCTTCTCTTTGTCTCTGAAGCTGTACACTGATCCCAGCTCTAATGTTAATGAACACTTCACATTTTCCTTGCTGCCAAATGTCACATATTACACACACACACACACGCGCACACACACACACACACACACACGCACGCACGCACGCGCGCGCACACACACACACACACAGACACACACTGGAGTGATAGAATCCAACCTGATCTGGGAATTTGCAGTAATATGGATGAATGTTTATTTTTGACCTATTAATTCCACGTGGTTACAGATAATGAGCTGTTTCCATCAGTATCATCAATAACTCTCTCTGATTGTTAGATCATTGTGATCTGCTGTGGTACAGTGGTATCAGTAGTGTTCTCTGAGCCTCGTGAGGACAGGCCCAGTGCTGTGGTACAGTGGTATCAGTAGTGTTCTCTGACTCTGATCCTCGTGAGGTCAGGCCCAGTGCTGTGGTACAGTGGTATCAGTAGTGTTCTCTGACTCTGAGCCTCGTGAGGTCAGGCCCAGTGCTGTGGTACAGTGGTATCAGTAGTGTTCTCTGACTCTGAGCCTCGTGAGGTCAGGCCCAGTGCTGTGGTACAGTGGTATCAGTAGTGTTCTCTGACTCTGAGCCTCGTGAGGACAGGCCCAGTGCTGTGGTACAGTGGTATCAGTAGTGTTCTCTGAGCCTCGTGAGGACAGGCCCAGTGCTGTGGTACAGTGGTATCAGTAGTGTTTTCTGACTCTGAGCCTCGTGAGGTCAGGCCCAGTGTTGTGGTACAGTGGTATCAGTAGTGTTCTCTGACTCTGAGCCTCGTGAGGTCAGGCCCAGTGCTGTGGTACAGTGGTATCAGTAGTGTTCTCTGACTCTGAGCCTCGTGAGGTCAGGCCCAGTGCTGTGGTACAGTGGTATCAGTAGTGTTCTCTGACTCTGAGCCTCGTGAGGTCAGGGAGTATCTGTCCTACACCTGGCCTACAGAGAGTATCTGTCCTACACCTGGCCTACAGAGAGTATCTGTCCTACACCTGGCCTACAGAGAGTATCTGTTCTACACCTGGCCTACAGAGAGTATCTGTCCTACACCTGGCCTACAGAGAGTATCTGTCCTCACAAATGGTCACGATAACACTCACTGTAACACTCACTGTAACACTCACTATAACACTCACTATAACACTCACTATAACACTCACTGTAACACTCACTGTAACACTCACTGTAACACTCACTGTAACACTCACTGTAACACTCACTATAACACTCACTGTAACACTCACTATAACACTCACTGTAACACTCACTGTAACACTCACTGTAACACTCACTGTAACACTCACTATAACACTCACTGTAACACTCACTGTAACACTCACTATAACACTCACTATAACACTCACTGTAACACTCACTGTAACACTCACTGTAACACTCACTGTAGCACTCACTGTAACACTCACTATAACACTCACTATAACACTCACTGTAACACTCACTATAACACTCACTATAACACTCACTATAACACTCACTGTAACACTCACTGTAACACTCACTGTAACACTCACTGTAACACTCACTGTAACATTCACTATAACACTCACTGTAACACTCACTGTAACACTCACTATAATACTCACTATAACACTCACTGTAACACTCACTGTAACACTCACTGTAGCACTCACTGTAACACTCACTATAACACTCACTATAACACTCACTGTAACACTCACTATAACACTCACTATAACACTCACTATAACACTCACTGTAACACTCACTGTAACACTCACTGTAACACTCACTGTAACACTCACTATAACACTCACTGTAACACTCACTGTAACATTCACTGTAACACTCACTGTAACTCTCACTGTAACTCTCACTGTAACTCTCTGTTCTGCTGTTCTCACAGTGACCGTAATTAGTTAATATATGTTTGTGTGTAGAGCTTTCGTGTAGTTTGGTCGTCTGGGGATTTTGAGAAGTTTTCCTGATTTTTAATATATCATATCTGTGTGTGTGTGTGTGTGTGTGTGTGTGTGTGTGTGTGTCCAGGGTCCTGAGGGAGCAGTGGATCAGAGCGAAGTACGAGAGGAAAGAGTTTACAGGGGAAGGGAAGAAACAGACCTATGAGGAGGGTGAGGACACACACACACACACACACACACACAGACACACACACACACACACACACACACACACAGAGATATGCACTGATGAGAAACTTGTCACTGTGTCACTGACAGGAACGAGGGATGGAATGTTGATGAAAAGGGGGCGGGACAACGGCCAGTTCCTCAACCGACGATTCGTTCTCTCAGAAAGAGAGGGGACACTGAAATACTTCACCAAGTATGATGTAAGTCTGACTATTTATTGCTGTCTTCATCTCACAAACACTCTCTTCAACATACAGAAAGTATTCATTCCCCTTGACTTTTCACATTTTGTTACGTTACAGCCTTATTCTAAAATGGGTTCAATTAAAATGTTTCCTCATCAATATACACACAATACCCCATAATGACAAAGTGAAAACAGGTTTTTAGAAATGTTTGTAAATTCATTACAAATAAAATACTGAAATACCTTATTTACATAAGTATTCAGACCTGTTGCTATGATACTCAGGTGAATTTTGTTTCTTGTTTTTCTACAACTTTATTGGAGTCCACCTGGGGTAAATTCAATTGATTGAACATTATTTGGAAAGGCACACACCTGTCTATATAAGGTCACACAGTTCACAGTGCATGTCAGAGCAAAAACCAAGCCATGAGGTCAAAGGAATTGTCCATAGAGCTCCGAGACAGGATAGTGTCGAGGCACAAATCTGGGGAAGGGTACCAAAAAATGTATGCAGCATTGAAGGTCCCCAAGAACACAGTGGCCTCCATCATTCTTAAATTAAAGAAGTTTGGAACCACCAATACTCTTCCTAGAGCTGGCCAGCCAAACTGAGCAATTGGTGGAGAAGGGCCTTGGTCAGATAGGTAACCAAGGATCCGATGAGTTCCTCTGTGAAGATGGAAGAATCTTCCAGAAGGACAACCATCTCTGCAGCACTCCACCAATCAGGCCTTCATGGTAGAGTGGCCAGATGGAAGCCGCTCCTCAGTAAAAGGCACATGACAGCCCGCTTGGAGTTTGCCAAAAGGCACCTAAAGGACTCAGACCCTGAGAAACAAGAAGCTCTGGTCTGAATGCCAAGCATCACATCTGGAGGAAACCTGCAGTGAAGCATGGTGGTGACAGCATCATGCTGTGGAGATGTTTTTCAGTGGCAGTGACTGAGAGACTAGTCAGGATTGAGGGAAAGATGAACAGAGCAAAGTACAGAGTGATCCTTGATGAAAACCTGCTCCACAGTGCTCAGAAACCTCAGACTGGGGGAAGGTTCACCTTCCAACAGGACAACAACACCAAAGCACACAGCCAAGTCAACGCAGGTGTGGCTTCGGGACAAGTCTCTGAATGTCCTTGAGTGGCCCAGCCAGAGCCCGGACTTGAACCCGATTGAACATCTCTGGAGAGACCTGAAAATAGCTGTGCAGCGAAGCTCCACATCCAACCTGACAGAGCTTGAGAGGATCTGCAGATAAAATTAGGAGAAATTCCCCAAATACAGGTGTGCCAAGCTTGTAGCGTCATATCCAAGAAGACTCGAGGCTGTAACAAAGTCCTGAGTAAAGGGTCTGAATACTTATGTAAATGTGGTATATTGTATTTTTTTTTAATACATTTACAAACATGTATAACAAACAGTTTTTTCTTTGTCATTATGGGATATTGTGTGGAGATTGATAAGGTAAAAAAGTAATTTAATTATTTTTATAATAAGGCTGTAACGTAACAAAATGTGGAAAAAGCCAAGGGGTCTGAATACTTTCTGAATGCTCTGTTATAATCATACAAATACTGAGACAAACTCTTTTAGCTTTGATACTTTTCTGCAGCCTGCCCTACCCTGTAGGACACACAACACACACACCTTCCTAACCACTGAGTCACAGGAAGGCCTGCAGCCTGCCCTACCCTGTAGGACACACAACACACACACCTTCCTAACCACTGAGTCACAGGAAGGCCTGCAGCCTGCCCTACCCTGTAGGACACACAACACACACACCTTCCTAACCACTGAGTCACAGGAAGGCCTGCAGCCTGCCCTACCCTGTAGGACACACAACACACACACCTTCCTAACCACTGAGTCACAGGAAGGCCTGCAGCCTGCCCTACCCTGTAGGACACACAACACACACACCTTCCTAACCACTGAGTCACAGGAAGGCCTGCAGCCTGCCCTACCCTGTAGGACACACAACACACACACCTTCCTAACCACTGAGTCACAGGAAGGCCTGCAGCCTGCCCTACCCTGTAGGACACACAACACACACACCTTCCTAACCACTGAGTCACAGGAAGGCCTGCAGCCTGCCCTACCCTGTAGGACACACAACACACACACCTTCCTAACCACTGAGTCACAGGAAGGCCTGCAGCCTGCCCTACCCTGTAGGACACACAACACACACACCTTCCTAACCACTGAGTCACAGGAAGGCCTGCAGCCTGCCCTACCCTGTAGGACACACAACACACACACCTTCCTAACCACTGAGTCACAGGAAGGCCTGCAGCCTGCCCTACCCTGTAGGACACACAACACACACACCTTCCTAACCACTGAGTCACAGGAAGGCCTGCAGCCTGCCCTACCCTGTAGGACACACAACACACACACCTTCCTAACCACTGAGTCACAGGAAGGCCTGCAGCCTGCCCTACCCTGTAGGACACACAACACACACACCTTCCTAACCACTGAGTCACAGGAAGGCCTGCAGCCTGCCCTACCCTGTAGGACACACAACACACACACCTTCCTAACCACTGAGTCACAGGAAGGCCTGCAGCCTGCCCTACCCTGTAGGACACACAACACACACACCTTCCTAACCACTGAGTCACAGGAAGGCCTGCAGCCTGCCCTACCCTGTAGGACACACAACACACACACCTTCCTAACCACTGAGTCACAGGAAGGCCTGCAGCCTGCCCTACCCTGTAGGACACACAACACACACACCTTCCTAACCACTGAGTCACAGGAAGGCCTGCCACGTTACAATACAGCAGGTTCAGACAACTCTCCCCCCCTCCAACTCTCCGTCTCAGTTTAACAGGACTAAACAAATTAGAGACCAATCCTGTGCTGAGTACTGCAGTTGTCACATTAAACTTTGTTAAGTAACTTTGTGTCTAATACCTAACTCTTCTGGCTTCCAGAAAGTATTTCACTTTGTATTTTACAACAGTGAAAGGGGATTGAGTGTGAATGTGTGAGTGAGTGTTTGTGATGCAGTGTGGGTGCTACTGTGAGTCGAGGCGATTGCCTGGGGGAAGGCAATGCCTACTTACACAGTCAGCCGAGGAAGTGTTTAGTTGTCGTTCTCATGGAAACCTACCAATTGGGTTGAACTTGGAGAGTTCTGAAGTCTATCAGATGTCCAGGTCTGCCTCCTGGGGATTTGAAAGGGGATTAAGCCAACTTGTCTAAATTACTCTTGTGTTCGTTCCACTTAAGATGTTGGAGCCCATTTGTTCCCCTTCTAAAGTGCTAATTCAACCCCCCCAATGAGTCCTTGGCACATACAGTAACTACTGTTGGCAAAGTATTATTCATAATATGCAAAGGCAGTGCTTGTGTCAACAAAGATGTGCAGCTCCTCCACCGGGTGCACCCTACCCCTCTCCCCCTTACCTCCACTCCCCCTTCAGCCTCCCATCCCACACCTTACCTGCCACCTTACCCTCCAATGTCCCTCCACCACCCCTCTGTCCTCCTCTTTCCATCCCCCTCTCACCACCCCTAACTCTCCCTCCCCTCTCTCCCCTCTCTCCACCCCTAACTATCTAACTCCTTCCCCTCTCTCCACCCCTAACTCTCTCTTTCCCTCCCCTCTCACCCCCCTAACTCTCTCTCTCCCTCCCCTCTCACCCCCTAACTCTCTCTCCATCCCCTCTCACCCCCCCTAACTCTCTCTCCCTCCCCTCTCACCCCCTAACTCTCTCTCCATCCCATCTCACTCCCCTAACTCTCTCTCTCTCCATCCCCTCTCATCCCCCCTAACTCTCTCCCTCCATCCTCTCTCACCCCCCCTAACTCTCTCTCTCCCTCCCCTCTCACCCCCCTAACTCTCTCTCTGTCCCTCCCCTCCACAACCTCTAACTCTCTCTCTCCCTCCACTCCACCACACCTAACTCTCTCTGTCCCTCCCCTCTCACCCCCCTAACTCTCTCTCTCCCTCCTCTCTCACCCCCTAACTCTCTCTCCATCCCCTCTCACCCCCCTAACTCTCTCTCCATCCCCTCTCACCCCCCTAACTCTCTCTCCCTCCCTTCTCACCCCCTAACTCTCTCTCCATCCCCTCTCACTATCCTAACTCTCTCTCTCTCCATCCCCTCTCATCCCCTCTAACTCTCTCTCTCCATCCTCTCTCACCCCCTAACTCTCTCTCTGTCCCTCCCCTCCACCACCTCTAACTCTCTCTCTGTCCCTCCCCTCCACC
Organism: Oncorhynchus clarkii lewisi; assembly: GCF_045791955.1. Lineage (NCBI taxonomy): Eukaryota > Metazoa > Chordata > Actinopteri > Salmoniformes > Salmonidae > Oncorhynchus > Oncorhynchus clarkii. The sequence continues at coordinate 12,091,141 of NC_092159.1, forward strand.
ACCTCTAACTCTCTCTCTGTCCCTCCCCTCCACCACCTCTAACTCTCTCTCTCCCTCCCCTCCCCTCCTCAACCTCTAACTCTCTCTCTCCCTCCACTCCACCACCCCTAACTCTCTCTGTCCCTCCCCTCCACCACCTCTAACTCTCTCTCTTCCTCCCCTCGACCACCTCTAACTCTCTCTCTCCCTCCCCTCCACCACCTCTAACTCTCTCTCTCTCTCTCCCCTCCCCTCCACAACCTCTAACTCTCTCCCTCCCCTCCACCATCCCTAACTCTCTCTGTCCCTCCCCTCCACAACCTCTAACTCTCTCTCCATCCCCTCTCACCCCCTAACTCTCTCTCTCCCTCCCCTCCACCACCCCTAACTCTCTCTGTCCCTCCCCTCTCTCTAGGCCAAGGAGCCTAAAGCGGTGATCAAGGTGGACTCTATCAACGCAGCCTTCCAGCCAGAGAAGATAGGTAACCCCAACGGACTACAGATCACCTACCTGAAAGACTACAACACCAGAAACATCTTCCTCTACCACGACAACGGCAAGGTAGCTGTGTGGGGGTGTCTGTCACTGTATATGGAGGTGCATGGATCAATTCAGCAAGGTAGCTCACTCCTCCCCCCTCTCTCTCTCTCTCTCTCTCTCTCTCTCTCTCTCTCTCTCTCTCTCTCTCCCTCTCTCTCTCTCTCCCCCCCCCCCCCCCATCAGGATATTGTAGACTGGTTCAACTCTATAAGGGCCATCCAGCTCCACTATCTAAAGGTGGCCTTCCCAGGGGCTAATGATGCGGAGGTGAGTACACACACACACACACACACACACACGGACGCATACAAGTACACACACAATATCACTCTGTATTTAATCATATTTTTCAGCTGATGCCCAAATTGACCCGCAACTTTCTGAAGGAGGGGTATATGGAGAAAACAGGACCCAGGGTAAGTTTAAACACCCATGTGCGCGAGAACACACACTCACACGTTGTGGGAACCAAACAAATGATTCCCATTCAATATCCTATTTTACCTAACCTCTCCTCTTTGGTATGTGGTATTATATTAAGATCCCCATTAGCTGTTGCAAAAGCAGCAGCTCCTCTTCCTGGGGTCCAACACAGAACATGAAACATGACATAATACAGAACATTAATAGACCAGAACAGCTCAAGGACAGAACTACATGAATTTTAAAAGGCAAACGTAGCCTTCATATCAATACATACACACACTCTATCTAGGTCAAATAGGGGAGAGGCGATGTGAGGTGTTGCTTTATCTGTTTTTTTAAGGTTTGCTGTTCATCTCAGCAATATGAGATGGAACGGAGTTCCATGCAATAATGTCTCTGTATAATACCGTACGCTTTCTTGAATTTGTTCTGGATTTGGGGACTGTGAAAAGACCCCTGGTGGCATGTCTGGTGGGGTAAGTGTGTGTGTTAGAGCTGTGTGTAAGTTGACTATTTATTTTATTTATTTTTTATTTCACCTTTATTTAACCAGGTAGGCTAGTTGAGAACAAGTTCTCATTTACAACTGCGACCTGGCCAAGATAAAGCAAAGCAGTGGGACACAAACAACAACACAGAGTTACACGTAAACAATTAACAAGTCAATAACACTGTAGAAAAAAAGAAAAAAAAAGAGTCTATATACATTGTGTGCAAAAGGCATGAGGAGGTAGACGAATAATTACAATTTTGCAGATTAACACTGGAGTGATAAATGATCAGATGGTCATGTACAGGTAGAGATACTGGTGTGCAAAAGAGCAGAAAAGTAAATAAATATAAACAGTATGGGGATGAGGTACGTAAATTGGGTAGGCTATTTACCGATAGACTGTGTACAGCTGCAGCGATCGGTTAGCGGCTCAGATAGCAGATGTTTGAAGTTGGTGAGGGAGATAAAAGTATCCAACTTCAGCGATTTTTGCAATTCGTTCCAGTCACAGGCAGCAGATAACTGGAACGAAAGGCGGCCAAATGAGGTGTTGGCTTTAGGGATGATCAGTGAGATACACCTGCTGGAGCGCGTGCTACGGGTGGGTGTTGCCATCGTGACCAGTGAACTGAGATAAGGCGGAGCTTTACCTAGCATGGACTTGTAGATGATCTGGAGCCAGTGGGTCTGGCGACGAATATGTAGCGAGGGCCAGCCGACTAGAGCATACAGGTCGCAGTGGTGGGTGGTATAAGGTGCTTTAGTAACAAAACGGATGGCACTGTGATAAACTGCATCCAGTTTTCTGAGTAGAGTATTGGAAGCTATTTTGTAGATGACATCGCCAAAGTCGAGGATCGGTAGGATAGTCAGTTTTACTAGGGTAAGTTTGGCGGCGTGAGTGAAGGAGGCTTTGTTGCGGAATAGAAAGCCGACTCTAGATTTGATTTTAGATTGGAGATGTTTGATATGAGTCTGGAAGGAGAGTTTACAGTCTAGCCAGACACCTAGGTACTTATAGATGTCCACATATTCTAGGTCGGAACCATCCAGGGTGGTGATGCTAGTCGGGCATGCGGGTGCAGGCAGCGAACGGTTGAAAAGCATGCATTTGGTTTTACTAGCGTTTAAGAGCAGTTGGAGGCCACGGAAGGAGTGTTGTATGGCGTTGAAGCTCGTTTGGAGGTTAGATAGCACAGTGTCCAAGGAAGGGCCGGAAGTATACAGAATGGTGTCGTCTGCGTAGAGGTGGATCAGGGAATCGCCCGCAGCAAGAGCAACATCATTGATATATACAGAGAAAAGAGTCGGCCCGAGAATTTAACCCTGTGGCACCCTCATAGAGACTGCCAGAGGACCGGACAACATGCCATCCGATTTGACACACTGAACTCTGTCTGCAAAGTAGTTGGTGAACCAGGTACGGCAGTCATTAAAAAAACCGAGGCTACTGAGTCTGCCGATAAGAATATGGTGATTGACAGAGTCGAAAGCCTTGGCCAGGTCGATGAAGACGGATGCACAGTACTGTCTTTTATCGATGGCGGTTATGATATCATTTAGTACCTTGAGTGTGGCTGAGGTGCACCCGTGACCGGCTCGGAAACCAGATTGCACAGCGGAGAAGGTACGGTGGGATTCGAGATGGTCAGTGACCTGTTTGTTGACTTGGCTTTCGAAGACCTTAGATAGGCAGGGCAGGATGGCTATAGGTCTGTAACAGCTTGGGTCTAGGGTGTCTCCCCCTTTGAAGAGGGGGATGACTGCGGCAGCTTTCCAATCCTTGGGGATCTCAGACGATATGAAAGAGAGGTTGAACAGGCTGGTAATAGGGGTTGCGACAATGGCGGCGGGTAGTTTCAGAAATAGAGGGTCCAGATTGTCAAGCCCAGCTGATTTGTACGGGTCCAGGTTTTGCAGCTCTTTCAGAACGTCTGCTATCTGGATTTGGGTAAAGGAGAACCTGGAGAGGCTTGGGCGAGTAGCTGCGATGGGGGCGGAGCTGTTGGCCGAGGTTGGAGTAGCCAGGAGGAAGGCATGGCCAGCCGTTGAGAAATGCTTGTTGAAGTTTTCGATAATCATGGATTTATTGGTGGTGACCGTGTTACCTAGCCTCAGTGCAGTGGGCAGCTGGGAGGAGGTGCTCTTGTTCTCCATGGACTTTACAGTGTCCCAGAACTTTTTGGAGTTAGAGCTACAGGATGCAAATTTCTGCCTGAAGAAGCTGGCCTTGGCTTTCCTGACTGACTGCGTGTATTGGTTCCTAACTTCCCTGAACAGTTGCATATCGCGGGGACTATTCGATGCTATTGCAGTCTGCCACAGGATGTTTTTGTGCTGGTCGAGGGCAGTCAGGTCTGGAGTGAACCAAGGGCTATATCTGTTCTTAGTTCTGCATTTTTTGAACGGAGCATGCTTATCTAAAATGGTGAGGAAGTTACTTTTAAAGAACGACCAGGCATCCTCAACTGACGGGATGAGGTCAATATCCTTCCAGGATACCCGGGCCAGGTCGATTAGAAAGGCCTGCTCGCAGAAGTGTTTTAGGGAGCGTTTGACAGTGATGAGGGGTGGTCGTTTGACTGCGGATCCGTAGCGGATACAGGCAATGAGGCAGTGATCGCTGAGATCCTGGTTGAAGACAGCGGAGGTGTATTTGGAGGGCCAGTTGGTCAGGATGACGTCTATGAGGGTGCCCTTGTTTACAGATTTAGGGTTGTACCTGGTGGGTTCCTTGATGATTTGTGTGAGATTGAGGGCATCTAGCTTAGATTGTAGGACTGCCGGGGTGTTAAGCATATCCCCGTTTAGGTCATCTAACTGAACAAACTCTGAAGCTAGATGGGGGGCGATCAATTCACAAATGGTGTCCAGGGCACAGCTGGGAGCTGAGGGGGGTCGGTAGCAGGCGGCAAACAATTTGGGATTTTCAACACATTAATGATTCTTACAAAAAGAAGAAGTGATGCAGTCAGTCTCTCCTCAACTCTTAGCCAACAGAGACTGGCCTGCATAGTATTTATATCAGCCCTCTGATTATAATGAAGAGCAAGACGTGCCGCTCTGTTCTAGGTCAGCTGCAGCTTAACTAGGTCTTTCCTTGCAGAACTCGACCACAAGACTGGACAATAATCAAGATAAGACAAAACTAGAGCCTGCAGGACTTGCTTTGTGGAGTGTGGTGTCAAAAAGCAGAGCATCTCTTTATTAAGGACAGACCTCTCCCCATCTTAACAACTATTAAATCTATATGTTTTGACCATGACCAACATCCACACAATTTAGTCTCCTCAACTTGTTCAACATCCACACCCTTCATTACCAGATTCATCTGATGTCTAGAACTTAGGGAAGGATTTGTACCAAATACAACACTCTTAATTTTAGAGATGTTCAGGACCAATTTATTACTGGCCACCCATTCCAAAACAGACTGCAACTCTTTGTTAAGGGATTCAGTGACTTAATTAGCTGTGGTTGCTGATGTGTATATGGTTGAATTATCAGAATACACACATGCTTTTTTAAATGCCAGTGGCAGGTCATTGCTAAAAATAGAAAAGAGTAGAGGGCCTAGAGAGCTGCCCTGCGGTACACCACACTTTACATGTTTGACATTATAGAAGCTTCCATTAAAGAAAACCCTTTTGAGTTATATTAGATAGATAGCTCTGAATCCACAATAAGGCAGAGGTTGTAAAGCCATAACACATACGTTTTCTCAACAACAGGTTATGGTCAATAATATCAAAGGCTGCACTGAAATCTAACAGTACAGCTCCCATAATCTTCTTATTTTCAATTTATTTCAACCAATCATCAGTCATTTGTGTCAGTGCAGTACATGTTGAGTGTCCTTCTCTATAAGCATGCTGAAAGTCTGTTGTTCACTTGTTTACAGAGAAATAGCATTGTATTTGGTCAAACACAATGTTTTCCAACAGAGCTGGCAGCAAGCTTATAGGTCTGCTGTTAGAACCAATAAAGGCTGCTTTACCACTCTTGGGTAGCGGAATTACTTTGGCTTCCCTCCAGGCCTGAGGACAAAGACTTTCCTCTAGGCTCAGATTAAAGATATGACAGATAGGAGTGGCTATAGAGTCAGCTACCATCCACAGTAGCTTCCACCTCTCCCACACTAACTTTACACAATTCAAACTTGCAATGCTTTTCTTTCATTATTTGTTTTTTTATGCATGAATACGATGGTTAACTGTTCGTTGTTGTAATTTCCTGCCTAAGTTTGCCCACTTTGCCAATGAAGTAATCATTAAAATAATTGCCAACATCAAATGGTTTTGTGATGAATAAGCTATCTGATTCGATAGAAGATGGAGTTGAATTTATCTTTCTGCTCATAATTTCATTTAAAGTACTCAAGTTGTTTTCCTTCATTCTTTATATAATTGATCTTGGCTTCATAATACAGTTTCTTATTTTTTGTTGTTGAGTTTAGTCTCATAATGTATTAATTTGCCGTAAGTCAGCCAGTCAGATGTGCAGACAGACTTATTAGCCATTCCTTTTTCCCATCTCTTTCAACCGTACAGTTTTTCAATTCCTCATCAATCCATGGAGCCTTAACAGTTCCAACAGTCAGTTTCTTAACAGGTGCATGTTTATCAAAAATTGGAAGAAGCAATTTCATATATTCATCAAGTGCAGCGTCTGGATGCTCCTTGTTAATCTCAACAGACCAACAAATATTTTTAACATCATCCACATAAGAGTCACAGCAAAATCTTTTGTATGATCTCTTATGCACAATTTGTTCTTGTAGTGTTTGTAAACACCCTGGTAGGTTGATTGATAACCTAAACCAGATTACAGGCACTGGTTACAGTAAGAAGCTTCCTCTTGAGCGGACAGCTTGAGGAAAACCAATCAATATTCAGGTCCCCCAAAAAGTAGACCTCTCTGTTTACATCACATACACTATCAATTATTTCACACATATTATTTAGATACTGACTGTTAGCACTTGGTGGCCTATAGAAACACCCCAAAATAATAAGCTTTACATGAGGCAGATGAACCTGCAACCACAGCACTTCAATAACACTTGACATAAGATCTTCTCTAAGCATTACAGGGATATGGCTCTGAATATATACAGAAACACCTCCCCCAAAAACATTCCTATCTCTTCTAGAAATGCTATATCCTTGTATTGCTACTGCTGTATCATCAAATTAATTATCTAAGTGAGTCTCGGAAATGGCTCATGTATTAATGTTATCTGATATTAATAAGTTATTGATTTTGTGAACCTTATTTCTAAGGCTACATTTATTAATATGTGCTATTTTCAGCCCTTTCCTGGGTATCTTCTCAGAGATAGACATAATATGGAAAAGATCAAACAAATGAATCAATCATTAATCAATTGGTGTGTGTGCGCTGCGGGGTTGAGGCTACGAACCCATAGGCTTGGTTCTCTCATCCCTTCCAGGCTTCTGGGAGGGAGGGTGGATAATGAGCCTGTCATAGGGAGGGTGGATAGTGAGCCTGTCATAGGGAGGGTGAATAATGAACCTGTCATAGGGAGGGTGGATAGTGAGCCTGTCATAGGGAGGGTGGAAAATGAGCCTGTCATAGGGAGGGTGAATAATGAACCTGTCATAGGGAGGGTGGATAGTGAGCCTGTCATAGGGAGGGTGGATAATGAGCCTGTCATAGGGAGGGTGGATAGTGAGCCTGTCATAGGGAGGGTGGATAGTGAGCCTGTCATAGGGAGGGTGAATAATGAACCTGTCATAGGGAGGGTGGATAATGAGCCTGTCATAGGGAGCGTGGATAGTGAGCCTGTCATAGGGAGGGTGGATAGTGAGCCTGTCATAGGGAGGGTGAATAATGAACCTGTCATAGGGAGGGTGGATAATGAGCCTGTCATAGGGAGCGTGGATAGTGAGCCTGTCATAGGGAGGGTGGATAATGAGCCTGTCATAGGGAGGGTGAATAATGAGCCTGTCATAGGGAGGGTGGATAATGAGCCTGTCATAGGGAGGGTGGATAATGAGCCTGTCATAGGGAGGGTGAATAATGAGCCTGTCAAAGGGAGGGTGGATAATGAGCCTGTCATAGGGAGGGTGGATAATGAGCCTGTCATAGGGAGGGTGGATAATGAGCCTGTCAAAGGGAGGGTGGATAGTGAGCCTGTCATAGGGAGGGTGGATAATGAGCCTGTCATAGGGAGGGTGGATAGTGAGCCTGTCATAGGGAGGGTGAATAATGAACCTGTCATAGGGAGGGTGGATAATGAGCCTGTCATAGGGAGCGTGGATAGTGAGCCTGTCATAGGGAGGGTGGATAATGAGCATGTCATAGCAGATATAAGACATGTCTCTACGCGCTCTGGCAGCTTTCATGGCTGGGATCAGTTCTTTCCCCTTCTGACGTACAGCTTCAGGATGGTCCTCGTTGAGGAAAATATATGTTCCTTTCTAGTTCTTGGCTCTTTCCAGGACAGCTACCTTGTCATTGAACCTCAGGAACTTGACCACTATCGGTCTGGGCCTGTCACCTGGGCCGGTGGTGGGTTTTCCAGTCCTGTGGGAGCGCTCCACCTCAATCTTCCTGTGGTCCATCTTCAATTTCTCAAAGTTCATTTTCCTCACGTTGTCCTCAGACACCGTCCAGGTCTCATGTGGATATTCTGCAATTCTGTCCACAACCATGTTGTTCCGCCTTGATTGTCCCTTGAGGAAGTCTGATTTATCCGTCATTGTTATCATGGATTCACACACAGAACTGATGTCCTCTCTCAGTGACTTACAGATTGCTGTCATCTGCCATTTTCCTGTTTAAACTCATCGAGCTGAGACCCTGGGAGAACTACAAACTGGTTTCAGGTCCTGGACCTCTCAGGTCAGGTCATCCATAATTTTATTCATTGAATTGACCCCGTATTTGGACAAAACACTTGAAGCTGTTTTCTTGTTGTTTGTAACAACTGGTTGTAGAAGTATTTTTGTTTGTTTAACGGTCCTCCAGCCGGCTTTGGTCTTTGTAGCTAGCAACAAATGTTAGGCTGTTACTCCTCACAGTTCCAGACAGGACAGGTCACAGGGAAGATTGAACACAACAAACAGCTTTTCCAGTCCCACAGGACTAGGCTGCTTTCAAGCCCTCAATAATTCCCGTTAGCTTGATAGGCAGCTGGCTAGCAGCTAGGGTAGCTGCTACGCCAAATAGCTCCTCAGACCCGGCCTTGGTGTGCAGGATCACTGGACAGAGAGTAGCAGTCCCAGCAACTGATGCCAAGGATCCGTACTAAAAAGTTAGCTAGCAGCCGAGGGCGGTCTGCAGCAGCCGAGGGCGGTCTGCAGCAGCCGAGGGCGGTCTGCAGCAGCCGAGGGCGGTCTGCAGCAGCCGAGGGCGGTCTGCAGCAGCCGAGGGAGGTCTGTAGCAGCCGAGGGCGGTCTGTAGCAGCCGAGGGCGGTCTGCAGCAGCCGAGGGAGGTCTGTAGCAGCCGAGGGCGGTCTGTAGCAGCCGAGGGCGGTCTTCAGAAGCCGAGGGCGGTCTGTAGCCACCGAGGGCAGTCTGTAGCCACCGAGGGCGGTCTGTAGCAACCGAGGGCGGTCTGTAGCAGCCGAGGGCGGTCTGTAGCAACCGAGGGCAGTCTGTAGCAGCCGAGGGCAGTCTGTAGCAGCCGACGGCAGTCTGTAGCAACCAAGGGCGGTCTTTAGCAGCCGAGGGCGGTCTGTAGCAGCCGAGGGCGGTCTGTAGCAGCCGAGGGCGGTCTGTAGCAGCCGAGGGCGGTCTGTAGCAACCGAGGGCGGTCTGCAGCAGCCGAAGGCGGTCTGCAGAAGCCGAGGGCGGTCTGTAGCAGCCGGGGGCGGTCTGTAGAAGCTGGGGGCGGTCTGTAGCAGCCGAGGGCGGTCTGTAGCAGCCGAGGGAGGTCTGTAGCAGCTGACTACAGTAATGTGGGAGTTCTTATATACGTTCACTTTAACCGCAAGCCATTCAAAATGTTTGGTTTTGGTAATCGAGAGAATTTCAGAGGTGTTAAACTCAGATTTAACATAAATTGTAACCCCTCCTCCTTTGTTCACCCGATCTGTTCTAAAAACCGTGTGCCCATCAATAGAAATTAAGTTTCTTTAACCAAGTTTCTGATAAAACCATTATGTCTTCATTTGTTGTTTTGGCCCATATTCTCATCACGTCTATTTTTGGAAATAGACTTCTGACATTAACATGCAAGAGGCCAAAACCTGCTCTGTTTTTAAAATCATAGGGAGTCGGTAGAGATTACATGGTATCTACCGGCCCAGGGTTTGGTTGAACATTAGCAGAGATCAACAATAAAAGCATAACAATATCTCTCAGTTGCACAATGCGTGAGGGCTTGGTGGAGCCAGCACCATTGTCAATACAACGAAGTGAGTCTTTCGACACAGAAAAATAGGCATTCAGCAGTTTGAGATTTTGGAAGTATGTCATCAAGTGTAGGTCCAGTTGTGTTTGAGAGTGGTACAAATGTAACTGCATAGAGAGACCACGTTCCTGGTGGTATTTTCAGAGTCAAACTAAGACTAAGTAACATGGAGATATTCAGAGTTAAACTAAGACTAAATAACATGGAGATATTCAGAGTTAAACTAAGACTAAATAACATGGAGATATTCAGAGTCAAACTAAGAATAAATAACATGGAGATATTCAGAGTCAAACTAAGACTAAATAACATGGAGATATTCAGAGTCAAACTAAGAATAAATAACATGGAGATATTCAGAGTTAAACTAAGACTAAACAACATAGAGATATTCAGAGTCAAACTAAGACTAAATAACATGGAGATATTCAGGGTTAAACTAAGACTAAATAACATGGAGATATTCAGAGTCAAACTAAGACTAAATAACATGGAGATATTCAGAGTTAAACTAAGACTAAATAACATGGAGATATTCAGAGTTAAACTAAGACTAAATAACATGGAGATATTCAGAGTTAAACTAAGACTAAATAACATGGAGATATTCAGAGTTAAACTAAGACTAAATAACATGGAGATATTCAGAGTTAAACTAAGACTAAATAACATGGAGATATTCAGAGTTAAACTAAGACTAAACAACATAGAGATATTCAGAGTTAAACTAAGACTAAATAACATGGAGATATTCAGAGTTAAACTAAGACTAAACAACATAGAGATATTCAGAGTCAAACTAAGACTAAATAACATGGAGATATTCAGAGTCAAACTAAGACTAAATAACATGGAGATATTCAGAGTCAAACTAAGACTAAATAACATGGAGATATTCAGAGTTAAACTAACCTGTCGGTTGCTCTATTTCTCCATTTCAAAATGTCTCCATCGACTCTGTTTGATTGACAGCTGAATCACTGTGTGGCGAGGCCTGCCAGGGAGCAGAACAGGAACACACACACGCACAGACACACCGACACACACACACACACACACTGTGTTTAATCACTGTGTGGAGAGGCCTCCCAGGGACTAGAGGGAATAAAGGGCTGGTACACTGATAAACTTAATAACTTAGGGAGAGATACACACACACACACACACACGCACACACATGCATACACACATGCATACACACACGCACACACATGCATACACACACACTGTGTTTAATCTGTCACTGTCAGGTTACCACATGAAAGAGTTTTCTAACCTGCTGCGTTTGACTCATTCTACAATAGAACCCATTTCCCCACATATTTGTAAAGAGAAAGAGACACTCCCTAAATGAATCAGGAACACTTTTACACACTCTTGACATAAGGATATGACAACATTTAAAGAGGACAATTTGTCAGTCAGTGGGGACTGACATGTCATCATTATTTGAAGCATGACTGGCTCAAAGGAGATGAAAGTGGCTGCTCTGTGATGTGTCTTGTCCCTAGGACCAGAAGAAAGACTCCTGGGTCATATTCAGTAGGTGGAAAAGTATCAGAAAAGACCACCTGAACCAATAAGAACGCAGATTATGTTATCTGTTGCAAAGAAAATTGCTACCGTGTGCCTTTCTCAACAGGGCCCTTTGTCCTAGTTTTCTATCTGCTGTGTGAGTTGATAGTTGTGGCTGATCTGGGGCCTGTATCCACAAAGTGTCTCAGAGTAGGAGTGTCCACAAAGTGTCTCAGAGTAGGAGTGTCCACAAAGTGTCTCAGAGTAGGAGTGTCCACAAAGTGTCTCAGTCAGAGTAGGAGTGTCCACAAAGTGTCTCAGAGTAGAAGTGTCCACAAAGTGTCTCAGAGTAGGAGTGTCCACAAAGTGTCTCAGAGTAGGAGTGTCCACAAAGTGTCTCAGAGTAGGAGTGTCCACAAAGTGTCTCAGAGTAGGAGTGTCCACAAAGTGTCTCAGAGTAGGAGTGCTGTTCTAAGACCAGTTGTGCCTTCTAAATCATAATGGAAAACAGGGAGGGCTGATGGTAGATCAGCATACCTACTCTGAGATGCTTTGTGTTGTTGCTATATGAGGTCCTGGTGCAGCAGATAGCCTAGCGCTTAGAGCGTTGGGCTAGTAATCAAAATGTTGTTGGTTCAAATCCCCAAGCTACTCATGTGCCCTTGAGCAAGACACTTAACCGTAATTGTTCCTGTAAGTTGCTCTGGATAAGAGTATCTGCTAAATGACAAAAATATATAGATTTAGTCCTGGTGGTGTCTTATCCTTCTGTAGTTGCCATTAGAGGTCCTGGGGTGTCTTATCCTTCTGTAGTTGCCATTAGAAGTCCTGGTGGTGTCTTATCCTTCTGTAGTTGCCATTAGAAATCCTGGTGGTGTCTTATCCTTCTGTAGTTGCCATTAGAAATCCTGGTGGTGTCTTATCCTTCTGTAGTTGCCATTAGAGGTCCTGGTGGTGTCTTATCCTTCTGTAGTTGCCATTAGAAGTCCTGGGAGTGTCTTATCCTTTTGTAGTTCCCATTAGAGGTCCTGGTGGTGTCTTATCCTTCTGTAGTTGCCATTAGAGGTCCTGGTGGTGTCTTATCCTTCTGTAGTTGCCATTAGAAGTCCTGGTGGTGTCTTATCCTTCTGTAGTTGCCATTTGAAGTCCTGGTGGTGTCTTATCCTTCTGTAGTTGCCATTAGAAGTCCTGGTGGTGTCTTATCCTTCTGTAGTTGCCATTAGAAGTCCTGGGAGTGTCTTATCCTTTTGTAGTTCCCATTAGAGGTCCTGGTGGTGTCTTATCCTTCTGTAGTTGCCATTAGAGGTCCTGGTGGTGTCTTATCCTTCTGTAGTTGCCATTAGAGGTCCTGGTGGTGTCTTATCCTTCTGTAGTTGCCATTAGAAGTCCTGGTGGTTTCTTATCCTTCTGTAGTTGCCATTAGAAGTCCTGGTGGTGTCTTATCCTTCTGTAGTTGCCATTTGAAGTCCTGGTGGTGTCTTATCCTTCTGTAGTTGCCATTAGAAGTCCTGGTGGTGTCTTATCCTTCTGTAGTTGCCATTAGAAGTCCTGGTGGTGTCTTATCCTTCTGTAGTTGCCATTAGAAGTCCTGGTGGTTTCTTATCCTTCTGTAGTTGCCATTAGAAGTCCTGGGAGTGTCTTATCCTTTGTGTAGGTCCTGGTGGTGTTCTGTAGTTGCCATTAGAGGTCCTGGTGGTGTCTTATCCTTCTGTATTTGCCATTAGAAGTCCTGGTGGTGTCTTATCCTTCTGTAGTTGCCATTTGAAGTCCTGGTGGTGTCTTATTGTTCTGTAGTTGCCATTAGAAGTCCTGGTGGTGTCTTATCCTTCTGTAGTTGCCATTAGAGGTCCTGGTGGTGTCTTATCCTTCTGTAGTTGCCATTAGAAGTCCTGGTGGTGTCTTATCCTTCTGTAGTTGCCATTAGAGGTCCTGGTGGTGTCTTATCCTTCTGTAGTTGCAATTATAAGTCCTGGTGGTGTCTTATCCTTCTGTAGTTGCCATTAGAAGTCCTGGTGGTGTCTTATCCTTCTGTAGTTGCCATTAGAAGTCCTGGTGGTGTCTTATCCTTCTGTAGTTGCCATTAGAGGTCCTGGGGGTGTCTTATCCTTCTGTAGTTGCCATTAGAAGTCCTGGTGGTGTCTTATCCTTCTGTAGTTGCTATGTGTTAGCTTATCCATCTATACACCTGCTGTGTGTCCTTGATGCCAAACAGAGGACAACAATCTCTCAGTGGGGGAGGAGCAGACATATACTGACTTTCTGTCTCTCTCTCTGCAGCATACAGAAGGGTTTAAGAAGCGTTGGTTCACCCTGGACCACAGACGTCTCATGTACTACAAAGATCCCCTGGTAAGACTGGTTTCACACACACACACACACACACAGGCACACACATAGGCACACACACCGGCACACACACACTTCTCCCAGATAGGCTCTTATAGGCCAGTTACTAGAGAGGACCTCATGTTTTATATGCATCTGATTGATATCAAAAGGTTTGAAAGGACTTCATAATGACGGATGAAGTTTCCTCTTGCTGTATCAGGTCAGTACAACATGTTCTCTGTTAGTTTTAACAAGGAGCTGCTATGTAGAGGAGACTCGCTAGACAGTAATCTGATACTTCTATTAGAAGACCATCAAACCACACACACACACGCACGCACGCACGCACGCACGCACGCACGCACACACACACGCGCACACTCTCTCTCACACACACACACACGCACACTCTCTCACACACACGCACACGCACACTCTCTCTCACACACACGCACACGCACACTCTCACACACACACACACACACACCCCAAACCACGACTCCAAAGAGGCAGAGAACTCACTAGCACCCTCTCTCAAGTCACCTCACATCAACACCTAAACTAATATTGGCTAGATGTAACACTATGGAGATTCTGTAGAGTGTGTATGAGGGTGATGTCGTGCTCTACTTAGCGTGCCTGGTTTGAATCATTACACACAACGATGGAAAGTGAAAGCCCAGGGGAGCGTACTAGGGAGGGCCAGACCTGGCCACATGAGATAGAACAGACGAGGGGAGCCTCACACTACAGGCTCAGATGCCATATGTTGAATACAGCAACGTTAGGACAGCTGCCTTCATCAAGGTTTCACACTGGGGCTGTTACAGAGAACCATACACAGGCTGTAGTGAGGTGTGGAGCCCGTATGGAAATAAAGAGATTGAAGACTTCTTCTCCATCCTAAATGGCCCCCTATTCCCTTTATAGTGCACGGCAGGGTAGCCTAGTGGGTAGTGCGTTGGACTAGTAACCAAAAGGTTGCAAGTTCAATTCCCCGAGCTGACAAGGCACAAATCTGTCATTCTGCCCCTGAACAGGCAGTTAACCCACTGTTCCTAGATCGTCATTTGTTCTTAACTGACTTGCCTAGTTAAATAAAGGTCAAATAAAAACTCCTTTGGACCAGGGATCTTAAGGCTCTGGCCAAAAGTAGTGCACTATAAAAGGCATAGGGGGCCATTAGGGATGCAGCGTTGTCTGTTTGATGAAGTAGACCAAGTTGTGTAGCCAGCCAATGCAGCCAGCCAGAGACAGGCTTTGACCAGCAGAATATAAATACATGAGCAGTGTTAGAGATAAATGCTGTAAAGGTTTGAAGGAAGCGGGTCAGTGAATGGCAGTTTGAAGAAGTAGAGTGTGAGAATAAGTCACCGCTACAATGTAACAGTATGTATGTACTGTACAGAATGTAACGTGGCAGGTTAAGTTGTGTGTCGACTGTATATTGTTATGGTGCCTGTTCTCTAACCTCACCCCTCTCACCACACCCCATTTAACTCATCCTCACCCTGTCTACCTCACCCTACCTCACTCTCACCTCACCCTCCCCTACCTCACTCTCAACTCACCCCCTCTACCTCACCCTCCCTCCTCTACCTCACCCTCCCTCCCTCACCTCCCCTACCTCACTCTCACCTCTCTACCTCACTCTCACTTCACCCCCTCTACCTCCCTCTCACCTCACCCCCTCTACCTCACCCTCCCTCCCTCACCTCCCCTACCTCACTCTCACCTCTCTACCTCACTCTCACCTCACCCCCTCTATCTCACTCTCACCTCACCCCCTCTACCTCACTCTCACCTCACCCCTTCTACCTCACTCTCACCTCATCCCCTCTACCTCACCCTCCCTTACCTACCTCACTCTCACTCTCACCTCACCCCCTCTACCTCCCCTACCTTGCCAGGATGCCTTTGCCAAGGGTGAGGCATTCCTAGGGCACCAAGACCATGGTTACAGAGCTAGCCCTGGCCTTCCCGCCGGAACCCACTGCAACGGCGCCTGGCAACACGGCATCACCATAGTAACACCTGAGCGCAGCTTCCTGTTTACCTGCGAGACGGAAGTTGAGCAACAGGATTGGCTGAAACACTTCAATGATGTCATCAGCATCCAGATGTCCCCTCAGGAGTACTCCAGTAAGAGATTACAACCTCTTATTAAGGGTTTATATTTATTAACATCTATGTGTGTTTATAAGCATGCCGATGTCCCCTCAGGAGGACTCCAGTAAGAGAGGACCATGTTTTACTATTTATAAAGGGTTTATAAACATATATTGCTGTTATTGTTTGGTTATAAAGTGTTTATTAACATCTGACCTCATGTTTGTGTTTTGCAGTGGAGGCTATGTTCAGACACAAGCATTGATGGACCCTTCCTTCCCCCATCCTCCTCTCCTCTACCTGTCTTCTGTTCCTCCTCTCTCCTCCTCTCCTCTACCCGTCTTCTGTTCCTCCTCTCTCCTCCTCTCCTCTACCCGTCTTCTGTTCCTCCTCCTCCTCTCCTCTACCCGTCTTTTGTTCCTCTCCTCTCCTCTACCTGTCTTCTGTTCCTCCTCTCTCCTCCTCTCCTCTACCTGTCTTCTGTTCCTCCTCTCTCCTCCTCTCCTCTTCTGTTCCTCCTCTCTCCTCCTCTCCTCTACCTGTCTTCTGTTCCTCCTCTCTCCTCCTCTCCTCTACCCGTCTTCTGTTCCTCCTCTCCTCCTCCTCTCCTCTACCCGTCTTCTGTTTCTCCTCTCTCCTCCTCTCCTCTACCTGTCTTCTGTTCCTCCTCTCCTCCTCCTCTCCTCTACCCGTCTTCTGTTCCTTATCTCATCCTCTCCTCTACTTGTCTTCTGTTCCTCCTCTCTCCCTCTCCTTCTCTCCTCTACCCGTCTTCTGTTCCTCCTCTCTCCTCCTCTCCTCTACCCGTCTTCTTCTGTTCTCTCCTCTCCTCCTCTCCTCTACCCGTCTTCTGTTCCTCCTCTCTCCTCCTCTCCTCTACCTGTCTTCTGTTCCTCCTCTCTCCTCCTCTCCTCTACCCGTCTTCTGTTCCTCCTCTCTCCTCCTCTCCTCTACCTGTTTTCTGTTCCTCCTCTCCTCTACCCGTCTTCTGTTCCTCCTCTCTCCTCCTCTCCTCTACCCGTCTTCTGTTCCTCCTCTCCTCTACCTGTTTTCTGTTCCTCCTCTCCTCCTCTCCTCTACCTGTCTTCTGTTCCTCCTCTCTCCTCCTCTCCTCTACCTGTCTTCTGTTCCTTATCTCATCCTCTCCTCTACCCATCTTCTGTTCCTCCTCTCTCCTCCTCTCCTCTAACTGTCTTCTGTTCCTCCTCTCTCCTCCTCTCCTCTACCCGTCTTCTGTTCCTCCTCTCCTCCTCCTCTCGTCTACCCGTCTTCTGTTCCTCCTCTCTCCTTCTCTCCTCTACCCGTCTTCTGTTCCTCCTTTCTCCTCCTCTCCTCTATCCGTCTTCTGTTCCTCCTCTCTCCTCCTCTCTCCTCCTCTCTACCTGTCTTCTGTTCCTCCTCTCCTCTAACTGTCTTCTGTTCCTCCTCTCTCCTCCTCTCCTCTACCCGTCTTCTGTTCCTCCTCTCTCCTCCTCTCCTCTAACTGTCTTCTGTTCCTCCTCTCTCCTCCTCTCCTCTACCCGTCTTCTGTTCCTCCTCTCTCCTCCTCTCCTCTAACTGTCTTCTGTTCCTCCTCTCTCCTCCTCTCCTCTACCCATCTTCTGTTCCTCCTCTCCTCCTCTCCTCTACCCGTCTTCTGTTCCTCCTCTCTCCTTCTCTCCTCTACCCGTCTTCTGTTCCTCCTTTCTCCTCCTCTCCTCTACCCGTCTTCTGTTCCTCCTCTCTCCTCCTCTCCTCTAACTGTCTTCTGTTCCTCCTCTCTCCTCTTCTCCTCTACCCGTCTTCTGTTCCTCCTCTCTCCTCTCCTCTACCCGTCTTCTGTTCCTCCTCTCTCCTCCTCTCCTCTACCCGTCTTCTGTTCCTCCTCTCCTCCTCCTCTCCTCTACCCGTCTTCTGTTCCTCCTCTCCTCCTCCTCTCCTCTACCTGTCTTCTGTTCCTCCTCTCTCCTCCTCTCTACCTGTCTTCTGTTCCTCCTCTCCTCCTCCTCTCCTCTACCCGTCTTCTGTTCCTCCTCTCCTCCTCCTTTCCTCTGCCCATCCTGGAGATCACCAAGACGTTTGAGTTAGATTAGGCTGTCCTTGCCTAAGTAAGACAGATGTACAAACACACTAGACTGCAGCAGGACCTGTCATCATGGTCAACCACTGTGCCTTACACTATGTCATTACTTTAATCTCTCAGATCAATGTGATTTAAATGTGTACTTTTAAAGTTCCCTATTAATATCTTAGAAATTGACATTTTAGATGGGTGAGTTTGGTTAGGAGATATGTAAAGATATACATTTGAATATAACTATGGATAATGTTCAACTCTCTTATGGGTGTGTATAAACAGATAGTGGGGTTTTTTGATAGTGCCATTTTGTGGTGTTTCAAGAATATGACAGATCTCTCTTTCTACATATCCTGTATGACCGAAGATATTTTAAGGTATTAGACAACCTATTTAGACTGAGGAGACATGCAAAGAACATCATTGATTGATACATACTTGTCATTCCTCCCATGTCGTGCTTTTATTTGTGTTATCAAGGGTGTTTTCCAATATAGAAGAAGATTGGTTGTAAATGTTCATGTTTGAGGTACTACAAACTATTTTTTATAAATCCGTACATTGGTCTCCTCTTGTTTTAAATATGTAAATGATTTGAAAATGACATCTAAAGAGTTCATGTGTAAAATATAGAGATCGAATGATATGTCAGTGTGTGTGTGTGTGTGTGTGTGTGTGTGTGTGTGTGTGTGTGTGTGTGTGTGTGTGTGTGTGTGTGTGTGTGTGTGTGTGTGTGTGTGTGTGTGTGTGTGTTTTAGCGCCAGCGAACCAGGGGTGTTTAAAACTGCACCCAGGTGTTTAAAGAGAGCAGGACCGGGGCTGAGGTGAATCACTCATAAATCCAAAGAGTCATCCTGGGTTACACCTATATGAGAGAGAGAGAGAGACGGGGAGAGAGAGAGAGAGTGAGGGGGACGGGGAGAGAGAGTGAGAGAGAGGAGAAACAGAGCAAGAGAGAGGTAAAGGGGACAAAGAGGAAGAAGGAAAGGGGTCAGAGGACAGAGAGAAGGAAAGAGAATAGAAGACTGCAGTTGAAGGAAAGAAGAAGACGGACACAACAAGACGCCTATGAAGAGCTCTGGAATTAAACACTAGAAGGGGCCCCAGTTACTCTATTGGAACAGCCCAACATTGACCTTTTGAGAGGTACCAACAATGACCATCCACCGTGCCAGTTGAGAACACAAGACAACCTAACCTCTGGATACAGTCTGAGAGCTTCTGAATCACCACAAACTGACCAATGACAACACACTGTCAACACAGGACATCAAGCTACTCCCAAGTCACCGCTGCGGTTCAAGTCCACTAGAAACTGAAGCGTCTGTCTGTTCTTCTGTATCGCCTGGGCTTCGTCCGGTACCCGCAGGAAGGAAAGGATCATGGGAGCTTGGAGGAGCTGGAGTGGGGACGTGGAAACATCGGGAGATAAGAGACACTCGATGAGGTGGACTTGTCAGCCATGTCCTGGTTCACCTTAAAGCTGCAGGTTAACAGTCGTAGTGGAACTGAAGCCACTGTTGAAGCATCACTACACACGGCCTGTTTTCCTATTGGATTTAGATTCAATTTAGATAAAGAGTCAGAAGGCCAAAGACGATTTATGTGTTTTCAAGTCAAATGTTACTTGTCACATACACAGTTTCCAGCAGGTTTAAAATGTGCAGTGACATGCTGACGTGCTATCTCCCTCAACAATGCAGAACAACGTGCTATCTCCCTCAACAATGCAGAACAACGTGCTATCTCCCTCAACAATGCAGAACAACGTGCTATCTCCCTCAACAATGCAGAACAGTTGTTGTTTTTGTCTGGTTCTGTCTGTTTTTCACTGGATCTTATGCAGTGCGCAAAGTCACTTCACATTCTTTATGATTCTCTATTCACTCCAACATGGAGCACTTTAAAATCCGTTTGGAATCCATAAGCAATTCTTTAAAATCAGTTTGGAATCCATAAGCAATTCTTTAAAATCCGTTTGGAATCCATAAGCAATTCTTTAAAATCCGTTTGGAATCCATAAGCAATTCTTTAAAATCCGTTTGGAATCCATAAGCAATTCTTTAAAATCCGTTTGGAATCCATAAGCAATTCTTTAAAATCCGTTTGGAATCCATAAGCAACTCTTTAAAATCCGTTTGGAATCCATAAGCAACTCTTTAAAATCCGTTTGGAATCCATAAGCAACTCTTTCAAATCTTTCTGAATACTAATAGTAATAACAGTTTATCCCAGTAAAGTGATCACTTCATTGTAGGGACGTGCTGGCCTTATTTATGAACTCAAACCTTTCCCCAACGATGAACCAGAGCCAGACACCCATCGTGACCTCCATCTCACCCCAGTCAGGGCATGGTTCTGGGGGCTCGGGCGGTGTCTCTGGAGGGGGTAGCTCCGGGGGTGGGGGTTTGTGGGTGACCTCTCTCCTCGGCGCTACCCTCCTAATCATGCTCGCCATGGGGGTGGCGGGTAACATCTACACCCTCTTCATCATGCGTTCCGCGGCTCTCCGCCGATCCGGCTCTATGTACGTCTATATACTCAACCTTGCCCTCGCCGACCTCCTCTACCTCTCTACGATCCCATTCGTCATCTGCACCTACTTTGCTCACGATTGGTTGTTCGGCGAGGCCGGTTGCCGGGTCCTCCTGAGTCTCGATCTCCTCACCATGCACGCCAGCGTCTTCGTCCTGGTCGCCATGTCGTTGGAGCGCTACCGGGCCGTGGCGAAGCCGTTTGACGCCCGGCGATCCAGCACGCGGGGACGGAAGGTAGTGGCGGCCGTCATCTGGTTCGCGGCGTTTGTCCTGACACTACCCATGATGATTATGATACGGCTGAGGGAAGGGAAGTGGAACGCGGCCGGGAACGCCAAGCGGATCTGTTACCCGACGTGGACCCAAGAGGCCTTCAAGGCCTACCTCACCGTCCTGTTCCTGACCAGCGTCCTCGTACCCGGTTTAGTCATTGTTGGTCTCTACGCTGGCCTAGCACGTCGCTATTGGACTGCTCAGGCTAGCTTGGGACGAAGCAGCCGTTCAGCGAGAAGACGAGGCTTAAATCAAAAGGTTGTAACAATGATTTTTTGTATCATTGTAGCGTACTGGGTGTGTTTCCTGCCTTTCTGGGGGTGGCAGTTGGCACAGTTATTTTCCCCGCAGTCCCTCGGGGCTCTGTCTCCTGCCACTCACAGTTACATGAATTTCTTTGTAACGTGTCTGACCTATGGGAATAGCTGCATTAACCCTTTGTTGTACACCCTCCTGACCCGGAACTATAAGGACTATCTGGCTCAGAAGGGTCAGAGCACAGGGTCAAGTAGGGGAGACCCGGCAGCCGGAGCACCCCTACAGGATCTATAATCAGAGTAGAGGTGACCTGGGGTCAGCAGCCGGAGCACCCCTACAGGATCTGTAATCAGAGTAGAGGTGACCTGGGGTCAGCAGCCGGAGCACCCCTACAGGATCTATAATCAGAGTAGAGGTGACCTGGGGTCAGCAGCCGGAGCACCCCTACAGGATCTATAATCAGAGTAGAGGTGACCTGGGGTCAGCAGCCGGAGCACCCCTACAGGATCTGTAATCAGAGTAGAGGTGACCTGGTGTCAGCAGCCGGAGCACCCCTACAGGATCTATAATCAGAGTAGAGGTGACCTGGGGTCAGCAGCCGGAGCACCCCTACAGGATCTATAATCAGAGTAGAGGTGACCTGGGGTCAGCAGCCGGAGCACCCCTACAGGATCTATAATCAGAGTAGAGGTGACCTGGGGTCAGCAGCCGGAGCACCCCTACAGGATCTGTAATCAGAGTAGAGGTGACCTGGGGTCAGCTGCCGAAGAACCCCTACAGGAAATATAGGAGAAGAGGGGGGAAAGTATTTTGACGTGACACAAGTAGGACCCATTATATTTGACTTAAATCCTTTTTATCCTGGGGAGGATAGGTCATCCATGCAGGAACTATAAAAGAGGGGGAGTTATTCTGACAAGAGCACTATTGCCAAAGCATTTCTGATACAGCATTTTTATCTTTTCACTCTGAGGAGTACCTTGGATTTGGTGAAAACATGAGGACATTTCTTTATAGCTGTTGGGGCAAGAGCAGCCTCCAAAACAAACAAATCGTTTTGTGAGTAGTTAGTGCAGCATAAACTTGCCCTAACAACATGGCTTACTCTAAACTCAGTAGTTTTTGTATTTTTACATCATCTGAATATTATTGGTATATAGTTAGTTATACAGGTGTTGGATCTTAATTTGTGCCAGTTTGCTACAGCAGGAAAATAATCCTGCAGCAACAGGAAAAGTGAATTATTATGTGGATTATAATTAATGGACGTTTTCTGTGGGGATTGATAGTTTTTTCGTAAGGGAAAATCAAGTTTGAAATGTCAAAGTGGAAATTACAAATTTAAGAAACATTTTTATGACTCAAAGGCTTGTTAAACCTCAAACCTCTAATTGTTTAATTTCACACATTACAGGAAAGTTGTCCTGCAACAGAGTGATCAGATTAAGATCCTACATCTGCAGCAATAGCTGTTTGACATATATTTTGCCAGGGGATTCCAGTTTGCATTCATCATGTCGGCTGCAGTATTTCTTGTGACATATTGACATGACATTTAACCAGTCACTATGTATTTCTGGTGACATATTGACATGACATTTAACCAGTCACTATGTATTTCTGGTGACATATTGACATGTCATTTAACCAGTCACTATGTATTTCTGGTGACATATTGACATGACATTTAACCAGTCACTGTGTATTTACTTCTTACTTCGACGTTGTTGTCATATTGCCAAAAATGTGTCAAGTTAATGTTCTTGGTTGGTTTTTCTCATCTTGTATTCTTTTATTACATGATTGTTCTAATAAAGTTTTGACAGATTGATTTAGAGGTAAAATGACTACGATATTGCCCTCTGCTGGCAAAGGTTTTAGAGTAAGTTAACTTTCACATACAAGTGTAATGTGTGGCAATCATGCCATCACATTTATCAGCGATTGTAAGAATGCACTGTGTGTCCTGTTGGTGGCTAGTTTCCTCACTCTAGGTGTCTATGATGGACCCCACTGACACACACACACACACACACACACACACACACACACACACACACACCTACCCCTACCTCAGCCCCCCCCAACACACACACACACACATTCCCTATCCCCCCTACACACACCTACCCCTTATCCCCCCCACACACACACACACACACACACTCCAGACCGCCGCCTCTCACCAGGGAATGTGGTCCCACCATGCAACATTCCAAAGCCTTGAGGCAGGTCTCTTCGTGTTGTCCTGTAAATTGTCTCTCAGGAATGTCTAGTGTTATTCATCCTGCCAAAATAGACTAACAGGACCTACAGAACCACAACACAGACTGGACAGCGTGGATACAGATTATATGAGCCATTTGGTCTGAATAACTTGAGTTGATTGATGTTAATACTAACAGGACCTACAGAACCACAACACAGACTGGACAGCGTGGATACAGATTCTATGAGCCATTTGGTCTGAATAACTTGAGTTGATTGATGTTAATACTAACAGGACATACAGAACCACAACACAGACTGGACAGCGTGGATACAGATTATATGAGCCATTTGGTCTGAATAACTTGAGTTGATTGATGTTAATACTAACAGGACCTACAGAACCACAACACAGACTGGACAGCGTGGATACAGATTATATGAGCCATTTGGTCTGAATAACTTGAGTTGATTGATGTTAATACTAACAGGACCTACAGAACCACAACACAGACTGGACAGCGTGGATACAGATTACAGTTGAAGTCAGAAGTTTACATACACTTAGGTTGGAGTCATTAAAACTCGTTTTTCAACCACTCCACAAATTTCTTGTTAAACTATAGTTTTGGCAAGTCGGTTAGGACATCTACTTTGTGCATAACACAAATAATTTTTCAAAACATTGTTTACAGACAGATTATTTCAATTCACTGTATAACAATTCCAGTAGGTCAGAAGTTTACATACACTAAGTTCACTGTGTCTTTAAACAGCTTGGAAAATTCCAGAAAATGATGTCATGGCTTTAGAAGCTTCTGATAGGCTAATTGACATCATTTGAGTCAATTGGAGGTGTACCTGTGGATGTACTTCAAGGCCTACCTTCAAACTCATTGGAAAATCAAAAGAAATCAGACAAGACCTCAGAAAAAAAATGTAGACCTCCACAAGTCTGGTTCATCCTTGGGAGCAATTTCCAAAGCAATTTCCAAACTGAAGGTACCACGTTCATCTGTACAAACAATAGTACGCAAGTATCAACACCATGGGACCACGCAGCCGTCATACCGCTCAGGATGGAGAAGTGTGCTGTCTCTTAGAGATGAACGTACTTTGGTGCGAAAAGTGTAAATCAATCCCAGAACAACAGCAAAGGAACTTGTGAAGATGCTGGAGGAAACAGGAACAATAGTATCTATCTCCACAGTAAAACTAGTCCTATATCGACATAACCTGAAATGCCTCTCAGCAAGGAAGAAGCCACTGCTCCAAAACCGCTATAATGTCACGCCCTGGCCTTAGTTATCTTTGTTTTCTTTATTATTTTGGTTAGGTCAGGGTGTGACATGGGGATTTATGTGCTTTGGCTTGTCTAGGGGTTTTTGTATGTTTATGGGGCTGTTTCCTTTCTAGGTAGTTGTGTATGTTTATGGGGCTGTTTTCCTTTCTAGGTAGTTTTGTATGTTTATGGGGCTGTCCCCTGTCTAGGGAAATTGTATGTCTATGGTTGCCTAGATTGGTTCTCAATTAGAGGTAGCTGTCTATCGTTGTATCTGATTGGGAACCATATTTAGGCAGCCATATTCGGGTATTTTGTGGGTGGTTGTTTCCTGTGTGGAAAGCTTGTGGAAGGCGACCTGAAACGTTTGACCCAAGTTTTAAACAATTTAAAGGTAGTGCTACCAAATACTAATATAGTGCATGTAAACTTCTGACCCACTGGGAATGTGATGAAAGCTGAAATAAATCACTACTATTATTCTGACATTTCACATTCTTAAAATAAAGTGGTGATCCTAACTGACCCAAGGCAGGGAATATTTACTAGGTTTAAATGTATTTGGCTAAGGTGTATGTAAACGTATGACTACAACTGTATACGAACCATTTGGTCTGAATAACTTGTTGATTGATATTAATTGTCCTTCAACCGACAGTTACTTAATTAAGTTAACGTTACTTAATCACTTTAACTGAAAGTTAGTTACTTGAGTCCAGTTTATGTCAATCAATATCTAATCAAAAGCTGGTCCTCTGTTAACTGAATTATATTTGTCCTATACACATGTGTGAAATGGATAAGTGTTTTTTTACCCAACTCCCCCTGAGACACTCAGAGAGACACCTATCAGAGAGGGAGGTCACAGCCAATGATCAACGACAACCCTGGAGCAACTAGGGTTAAGTGCCTTGCTCACAGCCAATGATCAACGACGACCCTGGAGCAACTAGGGTTAAGTGCCTTGCTCACAGCCAATGATCAACGACGACCCTGGAGCAACTAGGGTTAAGTGCCTTGCTCACAGCCAATGATCAACGACGACCCTGGAGCAACTAGGGTTAAGTGCCTTGCTCACAGCCAATGATCAACGACGACCCTGGAGCAACTAGGGTTAAGTGCCTTGCTCACAGCCAATGATCAACGACGACCCTGGAGCAACTAGGGTTAAGTGCCTTGCTCACAGCCAATGATCAACGACGACCCTGGAGCAACTAGGGTTAAGTGCCTTGCTCACAGCCAATGATCAACGACGACCCTGGAGCAACTAGGGTTAAGTGCCTTGCTCACAGCCAATGATCAACGACGACCCTGGAGCAACTAAGGTTAAGTGCCTTGCTCACAGCCAATGATCAACGACGACCCTGGAGCAACTAGGGTTAAGTGCCTTGCTCACAGCCAATGATCAACGACAACCCTGGAGCAACTAGGGTTAAGTGCCTTGCTCACAGCCAATGATCAACGACGACCCTGGAGCAACTAGGGTTAAGTGCCTTGCTCACAGCCAATGATCAACGACGACCCTGGAGCAACTAGGGTTAAGTGCCTTGCTCACAGCCAATGATCAACGACGACCCTGGAGCAACTAAGGTTAAGTGCCTTGCTCACAGCCAATGATCAACGACGACCCTGGAGCAACTAGGGTTAAGTGCCTTGCTCACAGCCAATGATCAACGACAACCCTGGAGCAACTAGGGTTAAGTGCCTTGCTCACAGCCAATGATCAACGACAACCCTGGAGCAACTAGGGTTAAGTGCCTTGCTCACAGCCACATGAACAGATGTTTCACCTTGTCGGCTCTGGGATTAGAACTAGTAACGTTTTGGTTACGGGCCCTACGCCCTAACCGCTAGGCTGCCAGCCATCCTTGATAGCTTGTTGCTCAGCCTTAGTCATGACTCAGCATAGAATAACATATTTCGTAAAGAGAGTTAGCATTGAATTGGTATCAACCACTACCACTACTAAAAAGATACTAAAATTCCTAGAAGGCCAAGTGTGAGTTCACTCCACTGATGTTCTAGTTCACCCAGGAGACAGACAGACAGACAGGAGGCAGGCAGGCAAACAGGCAGATAGACAGGCAGGAGGCAGGCAGGCAGACAGACAGGATGCAGGCAAACAGACAGACAGGCAGGAGGTAGACAGACTGACAGGCAGGACAGTGACAATAGACTGTATAAGTGAGTACACTGACCTAGTGAGTTCACAGTCAATTATTTTATGGTGGGAGACCATGGTTAACACCCAGGCTACACTAGTGTGTGTGTGTGTGTGTGTGTGTGTGTGTGTGTGTGTGTGTGTGTGTGTGTGTGTGTGTGTGTGTGTGTGTGTGTGTGTGTGTGTGTGTGTGTGTGTGTGCAGAAGAGGATTAACACCCAGGCTACAGTCTAATAAACAGTAATGTGTCTCGCTCTGATGATGTCATGCCTGACCGCTGTACGAGTATGGGGGGGGGGGGGGGGGTGAGAGAGAGAGGGAAAGAGAAAAAGAGAATACACTAAATCAAATCGAAGTTTATTGGCTGCGTACACAGATTTGCAGATGTTATTGCAGGTGCATTGGAATGCTTGTGATTCTATCTCCAACACTAGTGAGTAAGGAAATAAAGATTCAGCCTCTCGTTAAGGACATACCAAAAGTATTCAAAGATTATACAAAGGCCACATAAAGATATTGAAAACATTGTTTGCTTTCACGGAGGTTTTATTAACACATCTGGAATGGTCTCTCCACAGGTTTCTGGTAGAAGTGTGTTTGACAGTGGCGCCACCTAGTGGATTTTCCTCTCACTACACAACGTACACAATAAGAGCTCAGAGTTGGTATAAATAAATTCACAGGTATTGTTTCAAAGGATTTAGACAACTGTCAGAGGTTAAAGGTCAACCTCTATTTGATCTTGAAGCTGATGACCTTGACATCTCCGTCAACCATGATGTGTTTGTACTTGCAGTCGCCAAGGCGATTGGGGAAGTCCATCATGTGACCGTCTGGCAGCTTGATGTAGAACTGCTCATTGGTGAAGTTGAGGACCAGCTGGACGGAGGGATGAGAGAGAGAGAGAAAGAGAGAGAGAGAGAAATGTTTAGAATCTAATTTACCAGCCATGTGTCTTGTAGTCTGCAGTCTGTAGCAGTCAGGCACGGGAGGCTAGAATCTTTGAGGCAAGTTATAATGATCTACTGCTTCATTTCTGTAGACGTTATTTGAATGGCTCCTGGTTAAGGACTTATTTGTAATGATTCAATTCAACAGTTAGGCGGGCTTACACTGGCTTCCTAGTGAGCCAAATCTATGAGCCATTGAGATGACTCTATCAGATGTACTTATACAATAGATGCTGTTATAATCACCAGTGCAGACTAACTGTGGACTCTATAACTGTTACATATTATATTTGCAGTTAGAGTCAACAGACTGTGTGACCAGACTGACCTATGACCAAATGTTAGACTGGTGATTATTACCTTATCACACACACACGCGAGCACACACACACACCTTGAACTGCTCTCCATCCTGGAAGGGGAAGTGACCTTCCTTGAGTTCGTCTCCCCAGCTTCCTCCAGACAGAGAGTTACACACGATGTGCCCGTGGCTGAAACGAGGGTTGAAGTGGAGGGCGTAGTTGTCACTGTCGTGGCCGATGTTGATGGTGAAACTATGGGGGGGGGTAGAGATGGAGGAGGGGGGAGATTTAGAGAGAGTGAGAGAAAGATAGGGAGAGATGGGGGGAGATAAAATGAAACAGGAAATGAGATATGATAATTCAGTCCAAAAAAAGTAACACAATAAGTTCTCCATGAGCGTGGTTTGTTTTTGCTTAGCCAAATTGAATTGAAACCATGTCAATAACCATGACAACCTTTTGGTATGTATATTGTGGGCTGCAAAGGCCCCCAATGTGACATCCAGGGCTACAAACACCGAAACCAGTAGTTGAAACCAGTAGTTGAAACCAATAGTTGAAACCAGTAGTTGAAACCAGTAGTTGAAACCAATAGTTGAAACCAATAGTTGAAACCAGTAGTTGAAACCAGTAGTTGAAACCAATAGTTGAAACCAATAGTGACTTGTACGTGCACTGTTTGCAGTGTTTCCCATATACACTTGGTGGGCTGCGAAATACCCGAAAAGTACAATCAGGGCTACAAGCACCAAAACATTGAATTGAAACCAAGAGTGTCAGGGTTCTGCTAAATCTTGGGAGTGAGAAGTGAGTGAGGCACTAGGAGTGTCTCAAGGACTAATGCTAGGGGAAACACTGTGTTGGGTTTGGGTTGAATGGTGAAGTGTCAGGATCTTACTTAGAGGCTCCAGACTTGGTCTTCCCTGTGAACGTCATCTCCTGACCCTGCTTGAAGGACATGTTTTCCACACGGAACGTCTAGGAAGGAGAAATTAGACAACTAAGGGGTTAACAAATGGGATAAATGCACAGTAATAAGCGTCTTACTGCACTGAGCTCATAGAAAACAGTTACCTTGCCAAATGAACAGTGCAAATAGCAGAGACTAAGAGTAAATGAGAAGTGGGGAAAATAAATCTCATTGGTCTGCAGAGTTTGGTTCCCATAACAGGGATAATGTTCATCTCGGCCCAGTTGATATGACGATGGAGTTGACATGACGATGGAGTTGACATGACGATGGAGCAATTAACCTTTAGTTGATCATCCTTAAGTGTCAATGACATCAGTATGAACGTTGTATGACCTTTGTGTTTTTGAAAACGTTGTTCCCCATAACGGACATGTACTACCTCATAAACGTTACAGCTCAGGAGGCTGCTGAGGGGAGGACATCTCATCATTACGGCTGGAAAGGAGTGAATGGAAAAGTATCAAACACGTGGAAAACCATGATGAGTTCCACACCACTCCATTCATTCAGTTCCAGTCATTACTATGAGCCCGTCCTCCCCAATTAAGATGCCACCAGCCACCTGTGTTTTCCAGATTCGTATCAGCATGTCTGTGGTGCACATGGAACCACGGTAACAGAACCTACGGTCAGGTTATCTTGTTCAGTGTTAATGATCAACCTTATTGGGGTAGTGAGTGAAACACCCATGGGCAATAAAACCATATCCTGGTCCCAGATCTGTTTGTACTAGACGACTCCTACGGTCATTGTCACGCCATGTTTGCACAATCATATCTGGGATCAGTCATAAAATACCGAACACAGGGTCATAAAAGCAGCGAAACAGGACCTAAACGTTGTTTGAATGCTGTTTGACCGTTGAGATGGTCAGGAAGTGGTCACAAGGAGACAGTGAAGTCATAAATGGTTTACAACAGTGAGACTAAAAAAAATAGAGGATGAAACTGGTGATTCAAAGACGAGCTAAGACCCTACCACACCCTCTGTCTGTACTACAATCCGTGGTGTGTGTGTGTGTGTGTGTGTGTGTGTGTGTGTGTGTGTGTGTGTGTGTGTGTGTGTGCGTGTGTGCGCGTGTGCACGTGTGTGCGTGTGTGTGTGACACTGCATCGTCAATGATGCTATTGACATTCACATAATACCTCCCTTCAAACAATCATTGATTGGATCTAATAAATGGTAGTCATTGTGTCCTCTGTATCAGTGGGTCAATGTCCCTGGTATCACATGGTAATAGTCACGTAGAAGATATGGTAGTTAGACCCTGGGCCGCACCTTGGAACACTGCATCACCTGTCTCTGTATCTCAGATCAATAATGACGTTAATCATCAAACAGGTGGAGTCTCCAGTCAATTCTCAAAAACTCTGTAATTCGTTGGGGATAGAATCCATTGACGTTGTACATTTCTTGTGGTTCAAAGCAACAAAGTTAGACACATTTATATTGTGACACAGAATATTTCTAGACTGCTGAACTATTGGGTATCCTACGGTCTACAACCCTAATCTAGCTCACCTGATTCTAATAATTAGCTGGTTTATAAGCTGAATCAGGTTAGTTACAACTGGGATTGGAGTGAAAACCTACAGGATGGTAGCTCTCCAGGAACAGAGTTTGAGTAGAAACCTACAGGAGGGTAGCTCTCCAGGAACAGGGTTGGAGTGAAAACTTACAGGAGGGTAGCTCTCCAGGAACAGGGTTGGAGTGAAAACCTACAGGAGGGTAGCTCTCCAGGAACAGGGTTGGAGTGAAAGCTTACAGGAGGGTAGCTCTCCAGGAACAGGGTTGGAGTGAAAACCTACAGGAGGGTAGCTCTCCAGGAACAGGGTTGGAGTGAAAACCTACAGGAGGTTAGCTCTCCAGGAACAGGGTTGGAGTGAAAACCTACAGGAGGGTAGCTCTCCAGGAACAGGGTTGGAGTTAAAACCTACAGGAGGGTATCTCTCCAGGAACAGGGTTAGAGAGCCCTGATCTAAAGGCTGTAGAATATACAGGTGTCATCCTCTTACTTTTTACAACCTTGAATCCAACTAATCTCCAGACTCACCTCTCACAGTAATTCAAAGTACATCAAGATAAGGAACACTATTGTAAAAGACTACAAAGAATCACATTTGGATTTTATGGACTGCCCCTGTAGTAGAAAGATAATATTGGCAATGAAAGTAATTTAATCACAGACTCATGTTAAATTCCAGTTGTCCCAAGGTTATGTGTACTGTGATAATAATAATAATCATGATAACACAGTATCAAGGCAAAACATCAATTTCAGGAGCTGCACACAAACTTTACCAGCTAACTCCCTGTCCCTCTACCTTGTATTGATGTGCCTTTGAAAGGGAGGTGTTTAAACAATGTATCTGATATGCTGTAGTGTGTAGATAGTTTGAAAGCAGAGAAAGTTGATAAAATAATAGTTCTGAATGAATTACAGTCATACATACCATCTTGGCGGACTTCTCAATGAAATCTCAGCAGAAAAAGCCTGAAAAGTGACAAAGTTTTCATTTTACAGTCTGGTATTGTAGAAAGGGCAGGGTTTAGAATTTTGTACTGGCGAATAAGAGAAGGAGTTGTAAAAGTGGTGACCAATCAGGGCCAATAATATCACTAGCCTACATTTCCAACCAAGCAATAGAAGGAAGCAGTGAAGGCTGCTGAGGGGAGGACTGCTCATAGTAATGACTGGAATGGAGTCAATGGAATGGTATCAACCACATGGAAACCATTCCAGACATTATTCCAGCCATTAACATGAGCCATCCTCCCCTTAGCAGCCTCCACTGGAAGATAGTCACATGTATTTGGAGTGAGTTGCCAGAGAATGTACCAAATGGCACCATATTCCTTATATGTTGTTTTTTATCGGGGCCCATAGAGCTCTGATCAAAAGTAGTGCACTATGTAGGGAATATGGTGCCATTTGGGACATATTTCTCAACAGGGTGGAGGGCTCTATCTATTAGATGTTTTTCCCTTTTCTTTTTTCATTCTTTCTCATTTCATTCTTCTCCCTTCCAGCCTGTAGTAGGGTGTTTCTGAGTCTTACACAACAAAACTGGACATTTTAGTGATTCATTTGATCCTTTCGAGTACAGTCAATGTAGGTGTCCATGCACTGTATTTTGACCAATGAAACTGCGATCTAGTGGTAAATATAGTTACTACACACATTACTTACCATACAGTATTATAATACTTTATTCAAATATTTGCTGTAAGGCGTTTCTATAATCGTGCACACACTATATTACGTGTGCATATGACTCATTGAAAGAGAGTCAAAACTCTAAGCGAAAAATGTATTGATTTTCTGTTTCAGTGAAATAATTCCATTCTGTGTTGAACACCTGTCAACGTTCAAGAACGGAGGGTAGCCAATCCTGTTTCTGTATTTAACATAGGGGCGGGCCACACTCATATAGGCTACCTAAAGCAAACCTTCTATGTACACTGCTACTTCTGGTATGTGGAATTTATATGTTTACTTAACATTACTAATACAACATGAATTGCTACGTAAAGAACGTTTTAGCCTAATTTAAACCGTAAGCAGTTGCTGTACACAATTGTTGCATGCATTGCATCATAATATGTTGGTGTCAGTAGCAAGCTTGATTTGTGAGCTAATGTTAGCTTAGCTATGTTATGCTAGCAGTTTGCAATTTAATTACTTTTTCTGAAGGTTTGGGGAGATGGCGTCGTTGGCAGCAATAGAGCCAGGGCTAAGCCCGGGGACATTACCGAAAGAGGAATCAGTAGTACCAGTTTCTATATTCGCACCGGACTGTGGGGATGACCTTTCAGGGACAGAGTGCTTCGAAGACGGAGAGAATGTTAACGGCGAGTCCGAGGATCATTTAGACTTTACTAGCAAGGTAGGCCCTGCTCTCGACTCAGCTAAAGCTAGCTACATGGCATATGCATGCGTAGATTTCAATTTTACATCAGCTTTAACAAAAATATGTTGCTATTTTTTTTATGAAAATGACAATTTTATAATGACATTTAATATGGTTGAAGTATGACCGGACATGTATCTTTTCGAGTGACCAGTACCCACCAAAACATGCAATGGTGAATGAATGACACGTATATAGGTGCCACTCTGTGTAGACACAACAGTTGGCGAAAGAACCAAGGATGATTTGACCAGATCATCCAGTCCTCGGGGGCCTGATTTGGTGTCACACTTTCCTCCACCCCTAGCAAACACAGCTGATTTAAACTAGTTTTATTCTAAACTGAAGACCATTATTAGTTGATTATTGGAGTCAGGCCTGAAACCTGTATTTATCTTGCAAATATAATTTATTTCAAATAATAAAGTGTGGATTAAACATCAGTATGTTCATAATTGCATGAATCATCATGCATGTGCACATTTACAACCTGGTCAGGCTTGCCAGAAACTAGGCTACGTCATTGTAACGTCAACAAACGACCCAGGCCTAGCTTCTAGCTACTTGCTTCAATATTTGAATGCTGTCTGTCTGGCCGTTCTTACTTTGTTTTGGTAGTGTTATTCTGCCCTGTCCTCTACTGGACATAAACTGTAATGTTTTTTTATTTTATTTACATTGTAAATTTAGATGTATCACAGAGTCCAGTTTACAATAAAATGTTGTTGTAAACACTTATCTAAGTTTCTGTCAATTATCAAACAACCATAACACCAGTGAATGAACCTAAACATATATTTTCTCTCTTTCCTAGCTGACTCTGGTCAGCCCCACAGGAGAACAGTATGACTCGTTACTACGGCAACTCCGAGAGAGGATGGATGAAGGATGTGGGGAGACCATTTATGTGGTGGGAGTGGGCTCAGGTGAGAAGGGATAACCTACTTTCCTACCTTATATCCGGGCCATATACCTAAACCACACAACAGAACACATGGTGCTCATGTGTAAACATCTCCAATAAACACAGATCAATGGTGACCCCCTTACAGAACACAGACCTGATGTCCCAGATCAGTTGTGCTTTTTGTCAGTTGTTTAAACACAAACAGATCTGAGACCAGTCAGGCTGGTCCCAGATTGCAGGTTGACTAGGCTACTCGTGCGCAGGTTGACTAGGCTACTCGTGCGCAGGTTGACTAGGCTACTCGTGCGCAGGTTGACTAGGCTACTCGTGCGCAGGTTGACTAGGCTACTCGTGCGCAGGTTGACTAGGCTACTCGTGCGCAGGTTGACTAGGCTACTCGTGCGCAGGTTGACTAGGCTACTCGTGCGCAGGTTGACTAGGCTACTCGTGCGCAGGTTGACTAGGCTACTCGTGCGCAGGTTGACTAGGCTACTTGTGCGCAGGTTGACTAGGCTACTCGTGCGCAGGTTGACTAGGCTACTCGTGCGCAGGTTGACTAGGCTACTCGTGCGCAGGTTGACTAGGCTACTCGTGCGCAGGTTGACTAGGCTACTCGTATTGCCTGGGGTTAGTTGGCCTGGGGTTAGTTGAACCTACATGCAGTTCAACACAGAGAGGGTGCATCAGTTGTCACAATATAAGAGGTATTTTCGTATTATGTATTATAAGTGTATTATAAGCAACAACAACAAAATGTTTTAATGGTTTTTCTTTACCGATGCATGCTACATTTGGATCGGTCTGGAGTCCACTGAGCGATGTACTTGTATCGGTCTGGAGTCCACTGAGCGATGTACTTGTATCTTAAACACTTGAATTGGGAACCAAGGCATATCGGTGTATGTAACATCCTTAGCCAGTTAAGTCTGAGAAACACTAGCTAACTTGTTTATCTTGATTTAACCCTTTAATGGTCAGTTGGCAAAACGACAAGCCTCCACCTTCTCAGCTTCTGCTCCATTGTTCCTTTAATTTGCCCAAACTTTAATGGAACTACTATAGCTACATTACCTGATGTAAACTGGGAATGCAGTCAAGTGCCCTGTAATTAAGGCCTTATGTCTGGGTAAAGACACAGCATGGGCGTTCTCAGAGTAATGGGCCGTGTGGTTAGTGTGACTTTCTATCTCCTTACATCCACCCTCTCTCCTGCTTCCCCCCGTTTCTTCATCAGACGGAGGTGACTATGGTCTGGACGAGGGGGACATGGAGGCGTCAGTGGCCACGGTTCAATCCCTGTGTGAGCAGATAGAGGCAGACATGATCCTGCTGAGAGAACGTAGCGACGCAGGGGGGAAAGTACGAGACTACCTCATCCGCCGACGGGTCGGAGAGGAGGACTTCCTGGAAGTGAGGTGAGGGTGGGGAGTTAAAGACGACCTCATCCGCCCGACAAGTCGAGAGAGGGAGAATGGGATGCCAGGAGGGGGGGACATTCGTCAATTTATTATTAGGTCTCAGAGGGAGAAGAAGTTGGTTTGCTGTCAGGATCAGTGTTCTGCAACATTTGGTGTTGCACATAACAGCTCTCTGTCCTTTAACTTCTCTCTCCCCTTCCCATACAGGGTGGCGGTGGTGGGTAACGTGGATGCCGGTAAGAGCACCCTGCTGGGGGTGTTGACCCACGGGGAGCTGGACAACGGCAGGGGGTTCGCCAGGCAGAAACTCTTCCGACACAAACATGAGATGGAGAGCGGCAGGACCAGCAGTGTGGGGAACGACATCCTGGGCTTCGACCAGGAGGGACATGTAAGATAATGACTTGGGGTTGACTTAGGAGTCTCTAAGGACATTTAAGTTAGATACGGATGACATAGGCAGGAGACGGAGAGTGACAGGACCAGCAGTATTCAAAACGTAAACAAAGCTGACTTAGAGCCGGGTCCATTTTGACCCTAGCGTGTTGTCCAGCACTCTGATTTAAACCAACCTCTCTCGGTCTCTGCTCCTAGGTGGTGAATAAGCCAGATAATCACGGGGGCAGTCTGGACTGGACTAAGATCTGTGAGAGGTCCTCTAAGGTCATCACCTTCATAGATCTGGCCGGCCACGAGAAGTACCTGAAAACCACTGTGTTTGGAATGACCGGACACCTACCAGACTTCTGTATGCTCATGGTGAGAGACGGGGGTGGTGTGTTTGTGTTTTCGCTCACACATGGTCAGTTGCTTATCACCACAGACATTTACTGTGTCAGTGACTTTGCTCATCCTCTTTCTCTCGTTCACTCTTCTACATCTCTCTCCTTCCTTTCCTCTCTCTCTCTAGGTGGGCAGTAATGCAGGTATTGTAGGGATGACCAAGGAGCATCTAGGTTTGGCTCTAGCCCTGAATGTACCAGTCTTTGTAGTGGTCACCAAGATAGACATGTGTCCAGCCAACATCCTAGCAGGTGAGAGATGGACTGTGGAACCTGGCCCTGTTCAGATCATTAAAACATGATAATCGTAGTGAAATGTAACTTCTTTTTTAATTTTTTTTGGAAAGCACCAGTTCCTCCCCGTTAGTCTGTTTGTTTAACAAATGAACACACACAATGTGTGTTAATAATTGTGTGTGTATTTCCCAGAGACACTGCATCTGTTACAGAGGTTACTGAAGTCCCCAGGATGTAGAAAGATCCCCGTACTGGTTCAAAACAAAGATGACGTTATCGTCACTGCATCCAACTTCAGCTCAGAGAGGTAAATAGCACTGAATTAACAGTTTCCTTGTGGTTTTGGTGGTCCTTTTCCTCATTTCATCTGAACAGTTTGTGTGTAAGATGGCGCCGACAGGCATGGCAGCTCTGCTTCTAGCTCCTAAGCAAATTTGCAGTATTTTTGTTGGGATGTGTGTTATTTCTTACGATATTGGCCCAGAATGTTTTTTGTGTTATTACATACAGCCAGACAACTTTTGGATATCAGAGCGGCGGTAACTCCCCAGCGACCCAAACAGAAATGAGACTTTTCTGAATTGCATCCTTTGTTTGCAACCCCCAAGGCAACTAAATGTATCCCAGAGGCTGCTCCAAAACATCACCGGGCAGAAGAGGTGTTTGGAGTGGACTTCTATATTCTAACACGGGAGGCGTGCACACCATCCACCGACTCCGAGTATATTACTCGCTAATGTTCAGTCCCTGGACAATAAAGTAGATGAGCTCAGGGACTGTATGTTACTCGCTAATGTTCAGTCCCTGGACAATAAAGTAGATGAGCTCAGGGACTGTATGTTACTCGCTAATGTTCAGTCCCTGGACAATAAAGTAGATGAGCTCAGGGACTGTATGTTACTCGCTAATGTTCAGTCCCTGGACAATAAAGTAGATGAGCTCAGGGACTGTATGTTACTCGCTAATGTTCAGTCCCTGGACAATAAAGTAGATGAGCTCAGGGACTGTATGTTACTCGCTAATGTTCAGTCCCTGGACAATAAAGTAGATGAGCTCAGGGACGGTAACATACTCTGTTTCATGGAATCATGGCTCTCCATATAGACTGTCCCTGTCCATACAGCCAGCTGGGTTCTAGGCACATCACGCAGATGGGAATAAGGAACTCTCCTAGAAGAAGAAAGGCGGAGGTGTATGTTTCATGAGGAGGAGGTGAGGGCCCTGGCGGAGTGGTCCTAGGGAAATCACCTCAACGTCAACAAAACAAAGGAGCTGATCGTGGTCTTCAGGAGACAGGGAGCACACCTCCCATCCACATCAACAGGAATGCATTGGAGAAGGTGAAAAGCTCTCCCTGCTCTCTGTCCTCGGTTCCTTAGCGTACTCATCACTGACAATCTGAAATGGTCCACCCACACAGATAGTGTGGCGAAGGCATTGTAACAGCACCTCTTCAAACATAGGAAGCTGAAGAATTGTGGCTTGTCCCCTAAGAACCTCACAGCTGCACTGCCTGCAACCGCAGAGCTCTCCATAGGGTGGTGCGGTCTGCCCAACGCGTCACTGGGGAACCACTGCCTGCTCTCAGGACACCTACAGCACCCGATGTCACAGGAAGGCCAAAAAGATCTTTCCTGAACTTCGTCACTGTCACTAGCTGGCTACCACCCGGTTACTCAACCCTGCACCTTAGAGGCTGCTGCCCTATACACATAGACATGGAATCACTGGTCATGTTAATGTTTACATAATGTTGTACCCATTTCATATGTTAATATACTGTATTCTTGTCAATGCCACTCTGACATTGCTCATCCTAATATTTATATATTTCTTAATTCCATTCTTTTATTTTGAGGTTTGTGTGTAATGTTGTGAATTGTTAGATACTACTGCACTGTTGACGCTAGGAACACAAGCATTTCGCTACACCCGCAATAACGATCTGATTTTTTTTTTGTATGTGACCAATAACATTTGAATTGATTTATGGGTAACGTATGTTGTCTTAATCCTCCACTCTTTCCTTTCTCTTCTCCCTCCTCCCCTCTCTCTCTCTCTGTGTCTCTCCCCCTAGGATGTGTCCAATCTTCCAGGTCTCCAATGTGACAGGAGACAACATGGATCTTCTGAAGATGTTCCTCAACCTACTGTCTTCTAAAACCTCCTATAGAGAAGATGAGCCTGCCGAGTTCCAGATCGATGACACCTACTCAGTACCGGTTAGTACACACCACACACACACAACCATCAGCACCACACACACACACTAATCATTTAACAAGCTGTGTTGTATTGACGTCTCCTATCTGTCCTCAGGGTGTGGGCACAGTAGTGTCCGGCACTACTTTACGTGGATTGATACGACTGAATGACACGCTGCTGCTCGGCCCAGACCCCCTGGGCAGTTTCCTCTCCATCGCTGTCAAATCTATCCACCGCAAGAGGATGCCTGTCAAAGAGGTCCGGGGAGGACAGACCGCCTCCTTCGCGCTCAAAAAGGTGTGTTTTTACGCGTCTGATTGTAAGGCTACAACCACACAGAGACACAATAACACAGATGAAGTGGTACATGCATTCATAAATTGTCTGCTTTTGTGTCAAAAGATGAAGTCAGCAACTTTCAAATAAGTTGCAGATGTAAAAAGATGGACCATTTGTTTTTCTCCAGAAAATTCTCTCCATAATCCATTAATGGATGACTCCCATTGGGAAAAAACATCCTCAATCAGCACATTTCTGACAGTCTGTCCTAATGTTTCTCTCCTCTTCCCCTCTCCGGCCCCTTTTTCACCCCCCTCCCTCTTTCTTCTCCTCCAGATCAAGCGTTCCTCCATCAGGAAGGGGATGGTGATGATCTCTCCCAGACTAACACCTCAGGCTACCTGGGAGTTCATGGCTGAGATACTGGTCCTGCACCACCCCACCACCATATCCCCACGATACCAGGCTATGGGTGAGCGGCTTTCAAACGTGTGGGTGTGTTCATGGTTGCTTGTATACTGTGGCGATGCTCAATTTAGCATTAAAGTTTCAGCTATATTCATATTAGGCCTTTGTCTTGTCACACAATCACACAAAAATGGGACCCGTCCAGTTGCTATGCCACTGGTATGTCAATAGTTATTTTTCTGACTTTCTCTCCCTCAGTGCACTGTGGCAGCATCAGACAGACAGCCACCATTCTGACCATGAACAGAGACTGTCTACGTACCGGGGACAAGGCCTCAGTCCACTTCAGATTCATCAAGACCCCCGAGTACCTCCACACAGACCAGAGACTGGTGTTCAGAGAGGGACGCACCAAGGCTGTGGGCACCATC
The DNA here is from genome assembly GCF_045791955.1 of Oncorhynchus clarkii lewisi. Classification (NCBI taxonomy): domain Eukaryota; kingdom Metazoa; phylum Chordata; class Actinopteri; order Salmoniformes; family Salmonidae; genus Oncorhynchus; species Oncorhynchus clarkii. Next base: position 12,130,490 of record NC_092159.1, read on the forward strand.
ACCAAGGTCTGGGGTTATGAATGGTCATACGTTTATAAAAGGTCATGGAGCATTAAACCCCCTTAGAAACATTTCACAATGTTACAATAACTCACTGTCTCTTCACCAGCTTTGTCGTGTGTGTGTGGGGTCAAGTGTTATGAAGGGCTTATACCTTTATTCTAAAGCGTCCCAGACTACCTCCTAACTAACTCCACCTGTACGTGTGTCTCTCCAGCTGCTCCAGTCAGTCACCAAGGCCCAGCAGGCCAAGATGCAGTCCACTAAGAAGGGCACCACGTCAGCCAATGAGGAGGCAGGATCGGCACCGCGGCCTGACAGCCCCAGCGCAGGACAGCTACCGGTGAGCTACCGGGGTAGGGAGGGGCTTAGACTGAACAACTGGTTAAGAAAGGGACTACCCTGCGTTCATAACCAAGATGGAAGGTGGTATTTACCACATAGGACTGGGAAAGATCCACTTGAACGACCCTCCTACTGGTAATTACTAGTGGGGAAACTCATCTATCATCCCTGAGCTCTGACTTCTCCCACATCCTGACCTCTGTCACCTACTAAGGAAATGACCTATAACAGCATTTTTGTCAGTTAAAGGCAACAGCAAAACATTATTTATAAAAATAGTTTATCTATGAATATGTTTTTTTTAATATGACTTGGTTTACAAGCAAGATTATGGTGGATGCAGCTTGTTGGCCATTAGCCAATCAGCTTTTCTCAACAAGTTCAAAGCACGTGAATGCATCCAACTGGTATTCACGACTTCACAACTGGCAATTAACGCCTTCCCACTTGGTTATGAATGCAGCATTAGACATGAAGGAGGGGCTTAGACAGAACACTTGTGTACAGCCACGACACAGGACAGCTACTGCTCAGCTACCTGGAGGCCGAGGCTTAGAAACAACACCTGGAGGAGGGAGGGTCTTGGACAGAGATGTAATTCCCAATTCTACATGTCAGACAATCATCTGTTCTACACAAACTATTTCTAACTAAGGGAGGGGGTTAGAGAACATCCTGAAGTAAGAGGTCAAAAAATGACTTGCTAGAAGAGTAGGAGGAAAGTTAAACTCTGCATTGTGTGTTGAGTGACTGAATGGTGTGTGTGTGCAGACCTGCCAACATACAGCATTCTCTGTCCATGTAAGAGATCTGAGTTAATAGTACACAGAAATGAAAGTGGCCTGAATTTTATTTTTTAAATTTGAAATAAAAATACATCCACTGAGTGACTCTAACATCCTGATTCTCGAGCTGCACCACACAGACATGTACGGAGTTTGTGTCAACGGACATGGAGATTAATACATTGTTATTGGATGTACAGTTGAAGTCAGAAGTTTACATACGGTTAGGTTGGAGTCATTAACTTATTTTTCAACCACTCCACAAATGTCTTGTCCTAACCGACTTGCCAAAACTATAGTTTGTTAACATCTACTTTGCATGACACAATTCATCCAACAACTGTTTACAGACAGATTGTTTCACTTTTAATTCACTGTATCACAATTCCAGTGGGTCAGAAGTTTACATACACTAAGTTGACTGTCTTTAAACAGCTTGGAAAATTCCAGAAAATGATGTCATGGCTTTAAAAGCTTCTGATAGGCTAATTGACATCATTTGAGTCAATTGGAGGTGTATCTGTGGATGTATTTCAAGGCCTACCTTCAAACTCAATGCCTCTTTGCTTGACATCATTGGAAAATCAAAAGAAATCTGCCAAGACCTCAATGTTTTTTGTTGTAGACCTCCACAAGTCTGGTTCATCCTTGGGAGCAATTTCCAAACTGAAGGTACCACGTTCATCTGTACAAACAATTGTACGCAAGTATAAACACCATGGGACCACGCAGCCCTCATACCGCACAGTAAAAATAGTCCTATATCAACATAACCTGAAAGGCTGCTCAGCAAGGAAGAAGCCACTACTCCAAAACCGCCATTAAAAAAAAAGCCAGACTACGGTTTGCTACTGCACATGGGGACAAAGATCATACTTTTTGAAATAAAAATAGAACTGTTTGGCCATAATGACCATTGTTATGATTGTAGGAAAAAGGGGGAGGCTCGCAAGCCGAAGAACACCATCCAAACCGTGAAGCACGGAAGTGGCAGCATCATGTTGTGAGGGTGCTTTGCTAAAAGATGGCCTGGTGCACTTCAGAAAATAGATGGCATCACGAGGTAGGACAATTATGTGGATACTTGAAAGCAACATCTCAAGACCTCAGTCAGGAAGTTCAAGCTTGGTCGCAAATGGGTCTTCCAAATGTACATTGACCCCAAGCATACTTCCGAAGTTGTGTCAAAATGGCTTAAGGACAACAAAGTCAAGGTATTGGAGTGGCCATCACAAAGCCCTGACCTCAACCTATAGAAAATTTGTGGGCAGAACTGAAAAAGCATATGCGAGCAAGGAGGCCTGTTATTCAGTTATTACACCCACACTGCTCGCCCTCGTCAACAAGCGTCTGTGTTACCAAGGGCTAAAATAGAACTCCTTTCTATTTCTGATGCAGATCACGCTTCAAGTCCTGCCTCTCCCATCTCCTCATTGGTTTATAGAAGCAGGTACCCACGTGCCATCTCCTCATTGGTTATACCCACGTGGGTGATTGAAAGACCAAGCAACGCAGGTGTAGAAGCACGGTGGCTAGGAAAAACTCCCTAGAAAGGCCAGAACCTAGGAAGAAACCTAGAGGAACCAGGCTATGAGGGGTGGCCAGTCCTCTTCTGGCTGTGCCGGGTGGAGATTATAACAGAACATGGCCAAGATTTTCATAAATGACCAGCATGGTCAAATAATAATAATCACAGCAGTTGTCGAGGGTGCAGCAAGTCAGCACCTCAGGAGTAAATGTCAGTTGTCTTTTCATAGCCGATCATTAAGAGTCTCTCTACCGCTCCTGCTGTCTCTAGATAGTTGAAAACAGCAGGTCTGGGACAGGTAGCACGTCCGGTGAACAGGTCAGGATTCCATAGCTGCAGGCAGAACAATTGAAACTGGAGCAGCAGCACAGCCAGGTGGACTGGGGACAGCAAGGAGTCATCATGCCAGGTAGTCCTGAGGCATGGTCCTAGGGCTCAGGTCCTCCGAGAGAAAGAAAGAGAGCATACTTAAATTCACACAGGACACCCGATAAGACAGAAGTACTCCAGATATAACAAACTGACCCTAGCCCCCCGACACATAAACTACTGCAGCATAAATACTGGCGGCTGAGACGGGAGGGGTCAGGAGACACTGTGGCCCCATCCGATGACACCCCCGGACAAGGCCAGACAGGAAAGATATAACCCCACCCACTTTGCCAAGGCACAGCCCCCACAGACATGCTGAGTGCCATTGTTACCAAGAAGGTTTCAATGATTGCCAGAAGAACTGTTTGCCACAGAGAAGTCTACCCTGATGCCCTGCTGCGTAAGGCTAAATCTGCTAGCTACCAGGCAAATCTGTCTAGGAAATGACTTCCTGAACAGATTTGTTCTCACTCGCTGTTTCCTATCATAGCTTTTCCGTTTTTAATTATGGAGAACATGTTTATTTCATGCTCTGCTTCAAACATTTTTCATATCAGTCATTTTTTTTTATTGTGGATGAGACATTTGTAAATTTTGTACCTAAACAACTTGTTATTTGTTTAATAAAATTACTCCAAGAATAATGGTCCTTTTGTGTTCTTTCTAATCAGATATTGTTAGTGACTTTTACCATGTGTGTAAATGGAATGCTGTCAAGAGTATTCCACACTTTTTATAGACCTGATGTGGTACAATTCTATACTTGCGATCAGACTCACAAACAGCGGGGGGGGGGGGGGGGTAACCCCAATTTGGCGCGTGCGTATGGTACTCTAAAATATGCTGTGTGCGTATTGTACTCTAAAAGTTGGACAGGTTGGTGTGTGTCGTACCAGCAGCTTTCTTCTCTTTTCCAATATGCTGGCTAATCTCTCTTCCGATGCCCCTCCATCTCGTTTCACTCTTTCTTTATCCTGCGCTTTTATGATTGTTCATCACCCGGTCTTTCACAATCCCTCTTTTCAAAATGTCCTCCCTTTCCTTGACCCTCACACTCGTCTGCCAATATCCCTCTCTGCCGCTCTCAATTTTCATTCCACTTACCGGTACATCTTTTTTCCTCCTCATCCCACTTTCGTTCACTCCTCTCCTCCATTATCGTCGGCCCCATCACTCGTTCCTCTCATCTTTCCTGACCTCCGTCCATTAAACTTGTCTCCCCGTCCCCTCCTTAACACTTTGCCCATCCGTCACTCTTTCGTTCTCCTTCACTCTCTCTCCCTCGTCTGTCTGGTTGTCTGTCTGCGTCAGACAGTGGGGGAGGAGGAGACGCTATGTAAAGACGGCAACAAAGAGAACCAGGTAAACGGAACGAGGGAAGGAAACACCAGTTTGTCTTAAATGGAAGTCATGGCAGTACTTCTTTATCCCAACACTAAAGAGTGTTTTCCTGTGCAGCATGAACTTCGACTTCTAAAAGTACTGAAAAGGTTATTTACTTGAATGAAAACATTAAAATGATGTTTAAGCCTGAACTAATGTTGTGTAATAAAAAAAGTTAAATTAAATTTTCAATGAGAATTTCTCTTTTTTTTTTTTTAAGTAAAAAAAGTTTCTAAAAGTTAGAGGTGGTCATAAATTGTGTGCTTGGCTTAACATTTAGTAACACTTGTTCTGTTGTGACTGTTCTCCTCCAGCCCAAGTCAGGAGGTGGAGGCAGGAGGAGAGGGGGTCAGAGACACCGAGGAAAAGCCCTGAACAGCACAGCCTCACCAACATCACAACAACACACACCAGCTGCAGCAGGAGTGGGCACCACTGCCTAACCCCCCCCCCCACACCATCTCCTCTCCTTCCTCTCTCGCTACTCTCGTCTACATCCACTCTTCTATATCTCCTCCTCTACATCTGGTTTTGTAATCATTCTTGTTCCAATTAGGGGAGAAGGAATGAATGTAGCAAAGAAAAGGGGGACGAGAAGTGAAACATGCGTTAATCCTAAATGACACAGCTTACCATGTCCATCCCAGTTAGATCACCATTACAGAGTAGTTCTAGAACATCGTTAAAAGTCACTATGGCTTCTATGGCAACTAACGACTGAACTGGCTCCTGGAAAATAGCAGAAAGAAGCAGTTGACTCAATCTAACAGACACGGTGTAGTAATAGAAACGAACAAGGTTTTTATTACAGATTCATTATGTAGACAGGAAACGAATGGTGTTCAGGCACTGAGATCTGTTGTCTTAAGGGGTCGTCATCCAGTAATAATGACTGACTCCTGATTCAATCTAACAGGAAATAAATGGTGTCGTTCACAAGGTTTAGATGAAATCTAACAAACCGGACATGGCATAGGAGTCATAAGGTTTATATTTGTTATTCCATTCGTCATTATTTAGACAGGAGAGGAATAGTGTACTCCAAGGTCTCCATTCAATCTAATAGAACAGGATAGGTGTAGTTCAGACACGGGATAGTCCTACCTAACCAACCCCAAGGACAATGTTCACTAGGCTCATACACTGCCATCTGACTATACATAAAACAGTGGTTCTGAAACATTTGGATCAGGACTCACTGTAGGTCATGTTTTGTTCTATTTTTGCCCTGGCTGTATTTTAATAGGAAAAACAACTAATTTGGGCCTTGGAAAACCTGGTATACAAAACCTATCATTTAGATGTGTGCCTTTTAGATATCTGCCCAAAAAAAGCATTGAGTGGAAACGATGAAAGCTGTGTTTTTAAATAGTGGATTTTGGTCTTGTAGCTCACTTCATTTCTCCATTGTTCAAATGGGTGCAAAGTTCGTTCAAAGTTCTGTCCATCTTTTGCAGTCAGAAATGTTGACGCGTGCTGAAAAACACAGACCGCATATCTGTTCTATAATTAATTTCAATAGATTTGGGAATCGTTGCTCCGCTACCCTTGTAGCGTGTTCTGTGTTGGATCATTTATTTGGCTTTCATAGATGAAAGGGTTTGGAAAATCCAAGAAGGCTAATGCGGCTTAAAAGTATTTCAGGAGGATTTAGAAGTTTTCCATGTTATCCTCCATACCCTCTCAAGGACATTGTTTGAGCCCAAAAACGCAGGCGGAATAGTAGTTTTAAGATTTGTTGTTTTATTCAGTTTCTAGTCATGCACACCTTCTATAAAATTTGTTGGCGGAACTAGGGTTTTTGGGATTGAAGATTTTAGGTTAATCCATTTCCATACTTGATATGATTCAAATTTATTTTTTCTAAGCTTTGATATGGTTTTATCAGTTGGTGTGAGCATTTTTATTTTGGGTTTGGATTGGGACAGGTTTCAGTGGTGGAAGGCTTGGATTGGTTGTTACCACCAGGCAGAAGTTACACTTTAGTACAAATCTAGGATCAGTTTATCCAATGTCGTGGTAATTTCCTGTATTACTAAATGATGAGTTAAAAACCACACACCAGTCAGAGTTATACTTAAATGTCATCTTTTAATAATATGAGCTTCACCATAGCCCTGTGACTCTCAGATCAATTCAGTGTCTATAAATGAATTCTCTGAGAGTGTCAACATAATGGCAACTGAGATCTTTTATAGCAAAGATCCACCCCCTAGTCAACGTGACAAACCACAGATATTAGGAACTTCACAAAAGGCCCGTTACTTACAAAAAGGAGTATCCCATAGCCAGATAGCATTTAGCTATAAATTATTGTTCAGTTTGGTCTCTTAGACAAGGTTCTACTTCTTGTTCTTGGTACTTCCTAGTACCAAAACATTACCTCATCCAATGGCATATATCAATTGTCAATTCTAGATACTCCCATCTCAAATACACCCCCTCCTGGACAAGCTCATGGAGGAGAGTGAGCCTCTAGGTCATATACTAGGTCAAGAGAAGGGCAACATCAGAGGGGTAATACAATGGTTCCAGACACTGCCATACTCCTCCCCCCAATGGGAAAAGGAGGGAGTGATTGGAGATGGTGGAGCCCTTCACATGGTTTAGGAATAGTTAGACACATTCAAATATGAAGACAATCCTGACCTCTCCCCTCTCTGGGCCCCAAGTGACTATCTCACATAAGCATATTCTGAAAGTAAATTAAAACATATTTATCAATGTTACCTAACTAATTCTGATTCAGCTATGACACCAATCACAGATGTTATCCTTTAGTATTAGAGAGGGAAACAACTGACCTTAGATCCGGTCTAAAGGTAACCTAATTTTATTTCTTATTCTCTGCTTTTATGATGGATGTTGATCTCAATACATTCAACAACCATTTTATTTTTTTTAACTAATATTAGTGTATACATTTTCTTTTTGAATGGACCGAGTGACACATTTTTGTGTCTGCATCTTATGTACAAAAATGAAAGTTGTGCCGAAAGAAAAAGAAAGCCCTTTAACTTAACACAGTGGTGCCAGTTTGTTGTAAATCCTTTTAAATAAAGATGTTTCAGAGTATCAACATGTTGTGGTCATATTTTGTCAATACTGGGTGTACCATCTGGCTACCAGCACTTCTATAAGGGGCCAGTTCACATTTCAGATGCTTGTGCTGATCTAGGATCAGGTCTCCACCTTTCCATGTAATCTTAATGATTGTGCTCTAAAAGGCAAACAGATCGTAGATCAGCACTCTTGCTCTAAGCTTTATGAATACGGGTAGAGGTCTAGGCTTTGGTTTAGAGAGAGCACTGAGGGAGCTGTAAGGTTGAGGGACGAGGCCTACTTTTCCTTTTATAGGTGAAACGAGGAACGAGAAACCACTGACTTCAGTCGTGAGTTTTGCAGGTGTCCAGGTACACTGCATACAGATAGTCAATCACTCAAACACACACACTGTCCACACAAACACACACACTGTCCACACAAACACACACACACACACTGTCTACACAAACACACACTTCAGTTGTATTTGAAACAGTGAGAACAAGGGGATGTGGCTTTGATATGATTGAATAAGGAGTTTATTCAGGCCACTGTAGATTTATTGTCTTCACATCAAATGCTTTATGAAGCCAATAATAACCGAACCGGATGCAGCCAGAAATTGCCGTCCACGTTTGAGTAAATGGGAGGCCTTTTCAAATAACGCTGTCACACAGTAAAGTGAGTAGGAGCGGGAGAGGTGGGGTGAGAGAGTACTGAAACGCACAACACGACCTTGAAGCGCCCGCTCGCTGCTCCGTTCAACAAATCACTCATCGATCCATGGCTTTGCATTAAAGAGAGATGTTCCATTTCATACTGGAGTGGTGAAAGCTGAGCTTTGAAAACAGGGTAAGAGGTTCACTATGGAATAGTATTATTGACCTGCTACTCTGAATCAAACGTGGACGGACATTTCTGTCTGCATCCGGTTCGGTTATTATTGGCTTCATAAAGCATCTGATGTGAAGACAATAAATCTGCAGTGGCCTGAATAAACTCCTTATTCAATCATATCAAAGCCACATCCCCTTGTTCTCACTGTTTCAAATACAACTGAAGTGTGTGTGTGGTGAGGTGTGTCACACAATAGATGTGTAACTACTGTTGTATTTTTTTTTTGTCTTCATCCTGTTAATTTATATAACATACCAGACCTTACCATATCTCACTTTTTATACAACCTACCAGACCTTACCATATCTCACTTTTTATACAACCTACCAGACCTTATCATATCTCACTTTTTATACGACCTACCAGACCTTACCATATCTCACTTTTTATACAACCTACCAGACCTTACCATATCTCACTTTTTATACAACCTACCAGACCTTACCATATCTCACTTTTTATACAACCTACCAGACCTTATCATATCTCACTTTTTATACGACCTACCAGACCTTACCATATCTCACTTTTTATACAACCTACCAGACCTTACCATATCTCACTTTTTATACAACCTACCAGACCTTACCATATCTCACTTTTTATACAACATACCAGACCTTACCATATCTCACTTTTTATATAACATACCAGACCTTACCATATCTCACTTTTTATACAACCTACCAGACCTTACCATATCTCACTTTTTATATAACATACCAGACCTTACCATATCTCACTTTTTATACAACCTACCAAGCCTGTAACAAAAGCCCTTATTTGCTTCCAGGTCAAAAGTAGTGCCCTACATAGGGAAAAGGGTGTCATCAATATAGCTATTAGTGTTAATGGATTGGTTAGCTGGTAGCACCTGTTCTCAGATAGGTCTTAATGCTACATAGGATTAGGTGACATGTCCCGTTACAGTAGCAAAATGTGTTATTAGAGTAGTGCACTACACAGGGAATAGGGTGTCATGTAGGATGAAGGGATAGTTCATGTCCCCTTAAAGGTGCATGGCATTAGTACAATCTGATAATTATAATAAACCCTTCTAGTAATTTAGGATATCTATGATCTGGGAGTAGTGCACCACATAGTAGTAGTGCACTACATAGGGAATAGGTTGTCATTTAGGATATAGACATGGTTATTTCCCCCCTTGTAGTAGCATCAGGTGTTATTAGAGTGCTGGCAGCACCTGTGCTTATTAAGAAGTCTTCAACACCTTGGCTGGAGTCTTCTCACTGTGATGTCACACCTTCTGTTTCACTTCCACTACACCTGACGGAGCAATCTCTCTCTCTCTCTGTCTCTCTCTCACTCACTCACTCATTCACTCACTCACACACACCCACACATATTTTGTGAGCAGTGTGCACATAACCTATCTTCACTTGAGAGCCATGTCTGCCTACGGCGGCCTTTCTCAATAACAAGGCTATGCTCACTGAGTCTGTACATAGTCGAAGCTTTCCTTAAGTTTGGGTCAGTCACAGTGGTCAGGTATTCTGCCACTGTGTTCTCTCTGTTTAGGGCCAAATAGCATTCTAGTTTGCTCTGTTTTTTTGTTAATTCTTTCCAATGTGTCAAGTATTTATCTTTTTGTTTTCTCATGATTTGGTTGGGTCTAATTGTGCTGCTGTCCTGTGGCTCTGTGGGTTCTGTTTGTGTTTGTGAACAGAGCCCCAGGACCAGCTTGCTTAGGGGACTCTTCTCCAGGTTCATCTCTCTGTAGGTGATGGCTTTGTTATGGAAGGTTTGTGAATCGCTTCCTTTTAGGTGGTTGTAGAATTTAATGGCTCTTTTCTGGATTTTGAATTCTTGGATGGTGAGAGGACCCCAGACCTCACTACCACAACCAGAACCATAGTTGAAGTGTACCTATGATGAAAATTACAGGCCTCTCTCATCTTTTTAAGAGGGAGAACTTGCACAATTGGTGGCTGACTAAATAATTTTTTGCCCCACTGTATACTGTACATATATGATATACATCGATCAAGTGTTTAAACTCCACCAACGAAACTAGATCATCACATTTTAAAATGTTCAGGAGAGAATTCCAGGACCACGGAGCTAAGTAAATAAAACTACTTCTACCATGACCTGTTCTAATGTTTGGTACTGTTAGAAGCAAATGAGAATGGGACCATAATTGATATTTATTTACCGACCTGACTAAAAAAGAACAGCAATAAAATTGCATTTTACCCAATATGGCCTTACAAATCCGTGTATACTAGTGTTTAACTTCTTGATTCTACTTGAGACGCATATGTCTCAAGTAGGCACCTGGAAATGCAAATGCGCTACGCTAAATTCTAAATGTACTCGTTAAAACTCAAACCTTGATCAAAATTCACAAGCAGGGTATTGAATTAAAGCTACACTCGTTGTGAACCTAGCCAACAAGTCAGATTTTTAAAATGCTTTTCGGCGAAAGCATGAGAAGCTATTATCTGATAGCATGCACCACCTCAAAATGCATGAATGCGACGTAAACAAAGACTCTGCTTATCCGACGCAGCACAAAACGCAGAAATAAAATATAAAACATTCATTACCTTTGACGAGCTTCTTTCTCGGCACTCCTATATGCCCCATAAACATCACTATTGGGTCTTTTTTTTCGTTTAAATTGGTCCATATATACCCAAAATAGCTTTCTATGGAAGCTGTGTCATTCAGAAAAAAACATCGTTTTTAAACGCTGCGTCATTTTTTAAAATTAAAAAAGTCGACGATAAACTTTCACAAAACACTTCGAAATCCTTTTGTAATCCAACTTTAGGTATTAGTAAACGTTTATAATCTATCAAAATGATTACAGGGCGATGTATATTCAATAGCTCCTCGTCTGCAAATCAATGGCTGCCCATGTCCACATTTACAGCGTCCTGGTGGAGACTGGAAGAAACGGAAGCCAGATAGTTGGATTTTCCAACAAAAAATTCAATTGAAAATGACGACAATGGCGACATCGTGTGGAATTTGTATGAATTGCATACAGGTCGATATTACATTTTGTCCTCTTTTAACAACCCATGAAAGTGACTTATGGAAATTATTTTTAGCTTTCAGAGAGCAGTTTTTCTTGCGTTTTTCAATGAAACACACAATCTGTTATAGTCACAGCCGTGATTTAACCCGTTTTAGAAACTTCAGAGTGTTTTCTATCCACACATACTAATCATATGCATATACTATATTCCTGGCATGAGTAGCAGGACGCTGAAAAGTTGCGCGATTTTTAACAGAATGTTCGAAAAAGGAGGGGGTAGAAGTAAGATTAAGCCTACGCAAGGTCAATGACGACCAGCCAACAGCCAGGTAGAGATCACGATGATGTATTAGACGTTTTTGATTTGTAATGAACCTGAGGGCTGCATGATACACTGAATCAAGTGCTCTCGGGGTAGTGGCTGAGGCCTGCATATATATAACATCACTAAAATCTAAAACCCCCAGTAATGTACATCGTACCAGCTCCTTCCTGGCCTCCAAAGAAAAACAAGCCTTATGTCGGTAATAAAAACCTATTCTCAGCTTGAGCTTCCTTATCAAGTTCTCTACATGCACAGTGAAGCTCAGCTTATCATCAACCCACACACCCAAATATTTATACACTTTAACTTGCTCTATAGTATGTCCAGCCAATTTAGCAATGGCATGATTAGTAACATGCCTGGCATTTGAAAATACCATGCATTTTGTTTTATGTAGATGTAGGTAGAGTTATCAAAGTGACTATGCACAAATGACAACAGAGAGTGGTGTGGAGAGGGGAGGGGGGATTGGCAATGCAAATAGTCTGGGTAGCCATTTGACTAGATGTTCAGGAGTCTAATGGCTTGAGGGTAGAAGCTGCTGTTGGCCCCAGTGATGTACTGCGCTGTACGCACTACTGTCTGTAATGCCTTGCGGTCGGAGGCTGAGCAGTTGCCATACCAGGGAGTGGTGCAACCATGCTCTCGATGGTGCAGCTATAGAACCTTTTGAGGATCTGAGGACCCATGCCAAATCTTTTCAGTCTCCTGAGGGGGAATAGGTTTTGTCGTACCCACTTCACGACCGTCTTGGTGTGTTTGGACTATTCTAGTTTGTTGGTGATGTGGACACCAAGGAACTTGAAGCTCTCAACCTACTCCACTGCAGCCCTATTGATGAGAATCTTTTGGGGCGGTATGCAAATTGGAGTGGGTCTAAGTTTTCTGGGATGATGGTGTTGATGTGAGCCATGACCAGCCCTGCAAAGCTCTTCGTGGCTACAGACGTGAGTGCTACTTGTCAGTCATTATTTAGGCAGGTTACCTTAGTGTTCTTGGGCACAGGCACTATGGTGGTCTGCTTGAAACATGTTGTTATTGCAGACATGGAGAGGGAGAGGTTGAAAATGTCAGTGAAGAAACTTGCTAGTTGTCCAGCGCATGCTCGCAGTACACGTCCTGATAATCCATCTGGCCATGCGGCCTTGTGAATGTTGACCTGTCTAAAGGTCTTATTCACATTGCCGTGATCACACAGTCTTCCGGTACAGCTGATGCTCTCATGCATGTTTCAGTGTTATTTGCCTTCAAGTGCACATAGAAGTCGTTTAGCTTGTCTGGTAGGCTCGTGTCACTGGGCAGCTCTCAGCTGTGCCTTCCTTTATGGTCTGTAATGGTTTGCAAGCCCTGCCACATCCGATGAGCATCAGAGCCAGTGTAGTATGACTCGATCTTAGTCCTGTATTGACGCTTTGTGTGTTTGATGGTTTGTCGGGGTGCATTGCGGGATTTCTTATAAGCTTCCGGGTTAGAGTCCCGCTCCTTGAAAGCAGCAGCTCTAGCCTTTAGCTCAATGAGAATGTTGCCTGTAATCCATGGCTTCTGGTCACTGTGGGGACAACGTTATGTTGTGGAAATTTCCTGTATTACCAAATCATGAGAGTGCAAACCACACACAAGTCGGAGTTATCATAAAGTCCATCTTTAATTATATGAGCTTCACCATAGCCCTGTGACTCTCAGATCAATTCAGTGTCCTAAATTAATTCTCTGAGAGTGCTTACAAAACAGTCCTTAGTATCATTTATAGCCAAGACACACCCATCTCAAGTCACATGACGAATAACAGATCTTAGGAACATTATACAAAGAACATTTTACCAGAAAAAGGAGTATCCCATAATGTATAGCATTAGCTATAAATTATCGTTCAGTTTGGTCTCCTAAACCAAAGCTCTTATCTCGTTCTTGGTACCACTTAGAACCAAAAACATTACCTCATCCAATGGCATATATCAAATACACCCCCTCCTGGACAAGCTTACAGAGAGACGTGACTGGCGCACAGACATTGTGGAGCCAACCTAACTGGTTCCCCATTAATCACACCATCCCTTCACATGGTTTAGGAATAGTTAGACACATTCACAGATAAGACTAACCCGACCTCTCCCCTCTCTGGGCCCAAGTAACTTTCTCACATAAGCATGCTTATGAAAATTAATAAAACATCTTATTTATAAATGTTACCTAAAGGATTCTGATTCTGCCACGACAGTTATCAATGCACTTATTGACAAAGCCAATGACAGATGTGGTGTACTCCTCAATGCCATTGGGAGGAATCCCAGAACATATTCCAGTCTGTGGAGCAAAACAGTCCTGTAGCTTAGAATCTGCTTCCTCTGACCACTTTTTTATTGATCTAGTCACTAGTGCTTCCTGCTTTAATTTTTGCTTGTAAGCAGGAATCAGGAGGATGGAATTATGGTCAGATTTGCCAAGTGGAGGGTGAGGGAGAGCTTTGTGTGCATCTCCGTGTGTGGAGTATAGGTGGTCCAGAGTTATTTTTCCTCTGGTTGCACATTTAACATGTTGATAGAAATTAGGGAAAACTGATTTAAGTTTCCCTGCATTAAAGTCCCCGGCTACTAGGAGTGCCGCCTCTGGGTGAGCGTTTTCTTGTTGGCTTATGGCCGAATACAGCTCATTCAATGCTATCTTATTGCCAACCTCTGAATGAGGTGGTATGTAAAACAGCTATGAAGAATACAGATGAGAACTCTCTCTGTAGGCAGTGTGGTTTACAGCTTATCATGATATACTCAACCTCAGGCAAACAATAGCTCGAGACTTCCTTAGATATATGCATCAGCTGTTATATACAAAAATACATAGTCTGCTGTACATCATATAACCAGCTGGCTGTATGTTGATATTGTCGTCGTTTAGCCACGACTCAGCATAAGATGTTACAGTTTTTAATGTCCCGTTGGTAGTTTAGTCTTCCCCGTAACTCGTTGATTTTATTGTCCAAAGATTGCACGTTTGCTAGCAGAATTGAGAGAAGTGGGGTTTTATTCGATCGCCTTCGAATTCTAAGCAGGTAGCCCGCTCTCCGGCCTCTCTTTCTCCGCCTCCACTTCACACAGATCACTGGGGCCTGTTCCTGAGAGAGCCGTAAATCCTCCGCCTCCGTCTTTTCGTGGTAGCAGGGTGGATATAACTACTTTTGTGTTGGGGAAAGTAGAAGAAGCCTTTTCAATCACTCCTTTGAGTGCTGTGGCCACCCTTTCCTGCTGTGCTCTCAGGTCGTTTGAGCCTGTGTGTATCATTATATGGCTAAGTGATCCTAGTTGATCCTCAGACAGAAGGTCTAGGGCGCAGAGTTTAGACACACTGTGTTTGGGAAAAAGTTTTTCTTGTATATATTTGCCATTTGAGACCATATGGAGTACAATCTGTGTATTGTGCATGTCCTCAGTGGGGTGTCAGGAGGGCTATCAGGGTGGCTGACAGGGAGATGTCAGGAGGGCTATCAGGGTGGCTGACAGGGGGGTGTCAGGAGGGCTATCAGGGTGCCTGACAGGGGGGTGTCAGGAGGGCTATCAGGGTGGCTGATAGGGGTGTGTCAGGAGGCCTATCAGGGTGGCTGACAGGGGGGTGTCAGGAGGGCTGACAGGGAGGTGTCAGGAGGGCTATCAGGGATGTGTCAGGAGGGCTATCAGGGTGGCTGACAGGGAGGTGCTCAAAGGAGGTGAGATCCCCTGGGCTTGGGGTTCTTCATTTGTCTGACCCGCTGTGATGTCGACGTGGTCAGGGTCTGGTGTGGACTGTTCTGCCGTGGTGTCAAGACTTTGGTCAGGAGCTGAGGTGGGCTGTCCTGCTGGCTTCTCTACAGGGGTGGCCAGCTCTCTAGTGGGTTGTTCTCTGCCACACACAATCCCCCTCACGCTCTCCTCCAGCAGTCTGATCCTCTCCTCTAGTGCTCTGTTCTTCTCCTCCTCCTGCTTTTTCTCCTGTTGAAGTTGTCTCACCACAGTCCAGAGTGCAGATATGTCTCTCTCTACCTCCAGCTCTCCGGGTCTGGTTAAGGGGTGTTGTTGTGCTGGACTGTTGTCTGAGTCTGTGCTGACTGGAGTGTAATCACCTGCTGTTCCAGCTCCACCTACCTTACCTCCAGCTGGGTGAATCTATCCTTCATTTCAAGGGAGTAGTAATCTGTGCTGGGAGGTTGACTTTCCACTTGGCGTTGCTCTGTGGGGTTATATAATGAAGAGGTCTGGTCTGACACGCTCGGAGTGGGGGTATCTTTCTCAAGGGAGAGCTTCTCCTGCTGGGCTAATTCTTTGATTAAGTGAAAGTCCAGCTGAAACTCTTTGTACCAATACTGTTCCAGACTTATAGAGATTTATCTTAGAGTCCTCGTTGTCAAGAATCCTGAGTTTCCACCCCTCGGTACAGCCCCCCCCCCCCCCCCCCCCCCCCCTCTTAACAGAGGGATAGTTTGCTAATATAGCACTGTACCATACCAGGGGATGGTCTGCGTAGAAGATGAGGTTGCTGATGTTCCCATTTTTATAATAGTCAGCAAAATGTGTCTTTTGATTTTCCATAAGGAGCTTCATTTTGTGATCTTTTCTTGCCTTATCGTTCTTTACATACACAGAGTAATGTATTTTAATTACCTCTGAACAGCGGGAGGCAGCTTCTATTGCCTCTCCATTTGGTTGGAGTAGACTGCCATTGTTGGGGTTTGACACCTCTCACTTGACCCGTCAGTGCTAATTGAAGTTGTATCAAGCTTGGTAGTCTTAACTTAGCATTCAGTCCTTATAAAGTAATGTCATGTATTTGTCTTCTTGGCTTTTGGGAAACAAAACATAGCTTCAGATTAAACATTACTCACTCAGTTCCAGGTTGGATGGTGTTTTCAGGTTTCTGTTGTTTTCCAGAGCATTTGCTGTATTGCTATGGAATAAAAATGTTTGGTAGTTTTATGCCTTCCAGGTGATTCTGTAATTCCGTCCAAAATCAGGTTGTAGGTTTTGAGTTTTGATTTGGAGTGAAGGTTATGTTGTAGAGGGTAGCATCCTGTATATGTTCCTAACAAAAAAAATCCAAGTTTATCTAACTCTAAATCTATATTTTTTAAATTACATGCTGAAAAATGCAGGCGCTCATCTGCTCATGACCTCTTCTCTCTCATACAGACAGACAGACAGACAGACAGACAGACAGACAGAACGAGAGCGAGCCCTTCACTGCTCTCCCTGCCAATTCATTAACTGAGAATTAGTGCCTGACATTTGGACCGTGGCATCCATTGTTTTTTCAGACCTAACAGGAGTAACTTTGGGGCTTTCTGGCCCAGGCTGGGCGATAAAGAAAAGGTTCACACTGTTATTCAGGAAAACACCAATTAGATAGCGGACAGCTGGCTACCAGCATAGGAACAGAGAGAAAAAAAAGCCTCCATTTTGGCTGCAACAAAATAGAAGATATTCTTCAACTCTGCTCCCCTCTGGAACAAAGTCCTTCCATTACAGTAGAGCTGCCAGGTCGCAATGCAACTAATCAGAAAACACACACCATCCCATCCTCACAGGCATTGCTTATTCGCCTTTCCTCCTCTCCTCCAACCAGTCTTATAAATAAGTAATCTTTTCATTGGTTCTTTATGTCCCCCTGCCTCAAATCTGACCGACTCAGGGGGTTTTATGCAGGGGTAATTTTGTGCTGCCTGCCGGGAGGGGAAGTCATATTTTCATGTTCTTTAGAGGAGGTCTGTGGTTGGTTGGCCTCTATCCAGACTAGACCCGATGTAGAGGGTCGAGTCATTGCCACAACCATTCAGTAGATAGATAGTGTGGCTTATTCTGTGCCTAGTGTTCCGTGCCCTCTGTCTCTCTGTCTCTCCGTCTCTCTCCCTCGCTCTCTCTCTCTAATGAGCTACTGTAATGGACATCTCTCTCCTCTCTATTCTCTATCCATTCACATAGCTACTGTAATGGACATCTCTCTCCTCTCTATTCTCTATCCATTCACATATCTACTGTAATGGACATCTCTCTCCTCTCTATTCTCTATCCATTCACATAGCTACTGTAATGGACATCTCTCTCTCTCCTCTCTATTCTCTATCCATTCACATAGCTACTGTAATGGACATCTCTCTCTCTCCTCTCTATTCTCTATCCATTCACATAGCTACTGTAAAGGACATCTCTCTCTCCTCTCCTCTCTATTCTCTATCCATTCACATAGCTACTGTAATGGACATCTCTCTCTCTCTCTCTCCTCTCTATTCTCTATCCATTCACATAGCAACTGTAATGGACATCTCTCTCTCCTCTCTATTCTCTATCCATTCACATAGCTACTGTAATGGACATCTCTCTCTCTCTCCTCTCTATTCTCTATCCATTCACATAGCTACTGTAATGGACATCTCTCTCTCCTCTCTATTCTCTATCCATTCACATAGCTACTGTAATGGACATCTCTCTCTCCTCTCTATTCTCTATCCATTCACATAGCTACTGTAATGGACATCTCTCTCTCCTCTCTATTCTCTATCCATTCACATAGCTACTGTAATGGACATCTCTCTCTCTCTCTCCTCTCTATTCTCTATCCATTCACATAGCTACTGTAATGGACATCTCTCTCTCCTCTCTATTCTCTATCCATTCACATAGCTACTGTAATGGACATCTCTCTCTCTCTCTCCTCTCTATTCTCTATCCATTCACATAGCTACTGTAATGGACATCTCTCTCTCTCTCCTCTCTATTCTCTATCCATTCACATATCTACTGTAATGGACATCTCTCTCTCTCTCCTCTCTATTCTCTATCCATTCACATAGCTACTGTAATGGACATCTCTCTCTCTCCTCCTCTCTATTCTCTATCCAT
Source organism: Oncorhynchus clarkii lewisi (assembly GCF_045791955.1). Taxonomy (NCBI): domain Eukaryota; kingdom Metazoa; phylum Chordata; class Actinopteri; order Salmoniformes; family Salmonidae; genus Oncorhynchus; species Oncorhynchus clarkii. The sequence goes on from NC_092159.1 coordinate 12,149,037, forward strand.
TCACATATCTACTGTAATGGACATCTCTCTCTCCTCTCTATTCTCTATCCATTCACATATCTACTGTAATGGACATCTCTCTCTCTCTCCTCTCTATTCTCTATCCATTCACATATCTACTGTAATGGACATCTCTCTCTCTCTCCTCTCTATTCTCTATCCATTCACATATCTACTGTAATGGACATCTCTCTCTCCTCTCTATTCTCTATCCATTCACATATCTACTGTAATGGACATCTCTCTCTCTCTCCTCTCTATTCTCTATCCATTCACATATCTACTGTAATGGACATCTCTCTCTCCTCTCTATTCTCTATCCATTCACATATCTACTGTAATGGACATCTCTCTCTCCTCTCCTCTCTATTCTCTATCCATTCACATAGCTACTGTAATGGACATCTCTCTCTCTCTCCTCTCTATTCTCTATCCATTCACATATCTACTGTAATGGACATCTCTCTCTCTCTCCTCTCTATTCTCTATCCATTCACATAGCTACTGTAATGGACATCTCTCTCTCTCCTCTCTATTCTCTATCCATTCACATATCTACTGTAATGGACATCTCTCTCTCCTCTCTATTCTCTATCCATTCACATATCTACTGTAATGGACATCTCTCTCTCTCTCCTCTCTATTCTCTATCCATTCACATATCTACTGTAATGGACATCTCTCTCTCTCTCCTCTCTATTCTCTATCCATTCACATATCTACTGTAATGGACATCTCTCTCTCCTCTCTATTCTCTATCCATTCACATAGCTACTGTAATGGACATCTCTCTCTCCTCTCTATTCTCTATCCATTCACATAGCTACTGTAATGGACATCTCTCTCTCCTCTCTATTCTCTATCCATTCACATATCTACTGTAATGGACATCTCTCTCTCCTCTCTATTCTCTATCCATTCACATAGCTACTGTAATGGACATCTCTCTCTCCTCTCTATTCTCTATCCATTCACATAGCTACTGTAATGGACATCTCTCTCTCCTCTCTATTCTCTATCCATTCACATAGCTACTGTAATGGACATCTCTCTCTCCTCTCTATTCTCTATCCATTCACATAGCTACTGTAATGGACATCTCTCTCTCTCCTCTCTATTCTCTATCCATTCACATAGCTACTGTAATGGACATTTCTCTCTCCTCTCCTCTCTATTCTCTATCCATTCACATAGCTACTGTAATGGACATCTCTCTCTCTCCTCTCTATTCTCTATCCATTCACATAGCTACTGTAATGGACATCTCTCTCCTCTCTATTCTCTATCCATTCACATAGCTACTGTAATGGACATCTCTCTCTCCTCTCTATTCTCTATCCATTCACATAGCTACTGTAATGGACATCTCTCTCTCCTCTCTATTCTCTATCCATTCACATATCTACTGTAATGGACATCTCTCCTCTCTATTCTCTATCCATTCACATATCTACTGTAATGGACATCTCTCTCTCTCTCCTCTCTATTCTCTATCCATTCACATAGCTACTGTAATGGACATCTCTCTCTCTCTCTCTCTCCTCTCCATTCTCTATCCATTCACATAGCTACTGTAATGGACATCTCTCTCTCTCTCTCTCCTCTCTATTCTCTATCCATTCACATAGCTACTGTAATGGACATCTCTCTCTCTCTCCTCTCTATTCTCTATCCATTCACATAGCTACTGTAATGGACATCTCTCTCTCCTCTCTATTCTCTATCCATTCACATATCTACTGTAATGGACATCTCCCCTCTCTATTCTCTATCCATTCACATATCTACTGTAATGGACATCTCTCTCTCTCTCCTCTCTATTCTCTATCCATTCACATAGCTACTGTAATGGACATCTCTCTCTCTCTCCTCTCTATTCTCTATCCATTCACATAGCTACTGTAATGGACATCTCTCTCTCTCTCTCTCCTCTCTATTCTCTATCCATTCACATAGCTACTGTAATGGACATCTCTCTCTCTCTCCTCTCTATTCTCTATCCATTCACATAGCTACTGTAATGGACATCTCTCTCTCCTCTCTATTCTCTATCCATTCACATATCTACTGTAATGGACATCTCTCTCTCTCTCCTCTCTATTCTCTATCCATTCACATATCTACTGTAATGGACATCTCTCTCTCTCTCCTCTCTATTCTCTATCCATTCACATAGCTACTGTAATGGACATCTCTCTCTCCTCTCTATTCTCTATCCATTCACATAGCTACTGTAATGGACATCTCTCTCTCCTCTCTATTCTCTATCCATTCACATAGCTACTGTAATGGACATCTCTCTCTCTCTCCTCTCTATTCTCTATCCATTCACATATCTACTGTAATGGACATCTCTCTCTCTCTCTCCTCTCTATTCTCTATCCATTCACATAGCTACTGTAATGGACATCTCTCTCTCCTCTCTATTCTCTATCCATTCACATAGCTACTGTAATGGACATCTCTCTCCTCTCTATTCTCTATCCATTCACATAGCTACTGTAATGGACATCTCTCTCTCTCTCCTCTCTATTCTCTATCCATTCACATATCTACTGTAATGGACATCTCTCTCTCTCCTCTCTATTCTTTATCCATTCACATAGCTACTTTAATGGACATCTCTCTCTCCTCTCTATTCTCTATCCATTCACATAGCTACTGTAATGGACATCTCTCTCTCTCTCTCTCTCTCTCTCTATTCTCTATCCATTCACATAGCTACTGTAATGGACATCTCTCTCTCTCTCTCCTCTCTATTCTCTATCCATTCACATAGCTACTGTAATGGACATCTCTCTCTCTCCTCTCTATTCTCTATCCATTCACATAGCTACTGTAAAGGACATCTCTCTCTCCTCTCCTCTCTATTCTCTATCCATTCACATAGCTACTGTAATGGACATCTCTCTCTCTCTCCTCTCTATTCTCTATCCATTCACATAGCAACTGTAATGGACATCTCTCTCTCCTCTCTATTCTCTATCCATTCACATAGCTACTGTAATGGACATCTCTCTCTCTCTCCTCTCTATTCTCTATCCATTCACATAGCTACTGTAATGGACATCTCTGTCTCCTCTCTATTCTCTATCCATTCACATAGCTACTGTAATGGACATCTCTCTCTCCTCTCTATTCTCTATCCATTCACATAGCTACTGTAATGGACATCTCTCTCTCCTCTCTATTCTCTATCCATTCACATAGCTACTGTAATGGACATCTCTCTCTCCTCTCTATTCTCTATCCATTCACATAGCTACTGTAATGGACATCTCTCTCTCTCTCTCCTCTCTATTCTCTATCCATTCACATAGCTACTGTAATGGACATCTCTCTCTCCTCTCTATTCTCTATCCATTCACATAGCTACTGTAATGGACATCTCTCTCTCCTCTCCTCTCTATTCTCTATCCATTCACATAGCTACTGTAATGGACATCTCTCTCTCTCTCCTCTCTATTCTCTATCCATTCACATATCTACTGTAATGGACATCTCTCTCTCTCTCCTCTCTATTCTCTATCCATTCACATAGCTACTGTAATGGACATCTCTCTCTCTCTCTCTCTCTCTCTCTATTCTCTATCCATTCACATATCTACTGTAATGGACATCTCTCTCTCTCTCCTCTCTATTCTCTATCCATTCACATAGCTACTGTAATGGACATCTCTCTCTCTCTCCTCTCTATTCTCTATCCATTCACATAGCTACTGTAATGGACATCTCTCTCTCTCTCTCTCCTCTCTATTCTCTATCCATTCACATAGCTACTGTAATGGACATCTCTCTCTCTCTCCTCTCTATTCTCTATCCATTCACATAGCTACTGTAATGGACATCTCTCTCTCCTCTCTATTCTCTATCCATTCACATAGCTACTGTAATGGACATCTCTCTCTCTCTCCTCTCTATTCTCTATCCATTCACATATCTACTGTAATGGACATCTCTCTCTCTCTCTCCTCTCTATTCTCTATCCATTCACATAGCTACTGTAATGGACATCTCTCCTGTAATGGACATCTCTCCTCTCTATTCTCTATCCATTCACATAGCTACTGTAATGGACATCTCTGTCTCCTCTCTATTCTCTATCCATTCACATAGCTACTGTAATGGACATCTCTCTCTCCTCTCTATTCTCTATCCATTCACATAGCTACTGTAATGGACATCTCTCTCTCCTCTCTATTCTCTATCCATTCACATAGCTACTGTAATGGACATCTCTCTCTCTCTCTCCTCTCTATTCTCTATCCATTCACATAGCTACTGTAATGGACATCTCTCTCTCCTCTCTATTCTCTATCCATTCACATAGCTACTGTAATGGACATCTCTCTCTCCTCTCCTCTCTATTCTCTATCCATTCACATAGCTACTGTAATGGACATCTCTCTCTCTCTCCTCTCTATTCTCTATCCATTCACATATCTACTGTAATGGACATCTCTCTCTCTCTCCTCTCTATTCTCTATCCATTCACATAGCTACTGTAATGGACATCTCTCTCTCTCTCCTCTCTATTCTCTATCCATTCACATATCTACTGTAATGGACATCTCTCTCTCCTCTCTATTCTCTATCCATTCACATATCTACTGTAATGGACATCTCTCTCTCTCTCCTCTCTATTCTCTATCCATTCACATATCTACTGTAATGGACATCTCTCTCTCTCTCCTCTCTATTCTCTATCCATTCACATATCTACTGTAATGGACATCTCTCTCTCCTCTCTATTCTCTATCCATTCACATAGCTACTGTAATGGACATCTCTCTCTCCTCTCTATTCTCTATCCATTCACATAGCTACTGTAATGGACATCTCTCTCTCCTCTCTATTCTCTATCCATTCACATATCTACTGTAATGGACATCTCTCTCTCCTCTCTATTCTCTATCCATTCACATAGCTACTGTAATGGACATCTCTCTCTCCTCTCTACTCTCTATCCATTCACATAGCTACTGTAATGGACATCTCTCTCTCTCTCCTCTCTATTCTCTATCCATTCACATAGCTACTGTAATGGACATCTCTCTCTCTCTCTCTCTCCTCTCTATTCTCTATCCATTCACATAGCTACTGTAATGGACATCTCTCTCTCTCTCTCTCCTCTCTATTCTCTATCCATTCACATAGCTACTGTAATGGACATCTCTCTCTCTCTCTCTCCTCTCTATTCTCTATCCATTCACATAGCTACTGTAATGGACATCTCTCTCTCCTCTCTATTCTCTATCCATTCACATATCTACTGTAATGGACATCTCTCCTCTCTATTCTCTATCCATTCACATATCTACTGTAATGGACATCTCTCTCTCTCTCCTCTCTATTCTCTATCCATTCACATAGCTACTGTAATGGACATCTCTCTCTCTCTCCTCTCTATTCTCTATCCATTCACATAGCTACTGTAATGGACATCTCTCTCTCTCTCTCTCCTCTCTATTCTCTATCCATTCACATAGCTACTGTAATGGACATCTCTCTCTCTCTCCTCTCTATTCTCTATCCATTCACATAGCTACTGTAATGGACATCTCTCTCTCCTCTCTATTCTCTATCCATTCACATATCTACTGTAATGGACATCTCTCTCTCTCTCCTCTCTATTCTCTATCCATTCACATATCTACTGTAATGGACATCTCTCTCTCTCTCTCCTCTCTATTCTCTATCCATTCACATAGCTACTGTAATGGACATCTCTCTCTCCTCTCTATTCTCTATCCATTCACATAGCTACTGTAATGGACATCTCTCTCTCCTCTCTATTCTCTATCCATTCACATAGCTACTGTAATGGACATCTCTCTCTCTCTCCTCTCTATTCTCTATCCATTCACATATCTACTGTAATGGACATCTCTCTCTCTCTCTCCTCTCTATTCTCTATCCATTCACATAGCTACTGTAATGGACATCTCTCTCTCTCTCTCCTCTCTATTCTCTATCCATTCACATAGCTACTGTAATGGACATCTCTCTCTCTCCTCTCTATTCTTTATCCATTCACATAGCTACTTTAATGGACATCTCTCTCTCCTCTCTATTCTCTATCCATTCACATAGCTACTGTAATGGACATCTCTCTCTCTCTCTCTCTCTATTCTCTATCCATTCACATAGCTACTGTAATGGACATCTCTCTCTCTCTCTCCTCTCTATTTTCTATCCATTCACATAGCTACTGTAATGGACATCTCTCTCTCCTCTCTATTCTCTATCCATTCACATAGCTACTGTAATGGACATCTCTCTCTCTCTCTCCTCTCTATTCTCTATCCATTCACATATCTACTGTAATGGACATCTCTCTCTCTCTCTCTATTCTCTATCCATTCACATAGCTACTGTAATGGACATCTCTCTCTCTCTCTCCTCTCTATTCTCTATCCATTCACATAGCTACTGTAATGGACATCTCTCTCTCTCTCTCTCTATTCTCTATCCATTCACATAGCTACTGTAATGGACATCTCTCTCCTCTCTATTCTCTATCCATTCACATAGCTACTGTCTTGACCTTAATGATTTGTCATGGCTATTAAAGGGAGAGCTCTCAGGGTCGGAATACGCGATGAATGGCTCTATTATCAACTACACAGTTTACACAGACGGACATCCTAACTACTACAAGCTGACAGTATTTACTAAGACACACAGGGAATATTTACTAAGTCATGCCCAGAGATGCCGTGTATACGTGTGTGTGTGTCGAGTGCATATCATCACATTCTATTGCCCTAACCAACAACGTTGCCCATCCTGCTGTAGAATTCACTGTTACAGACATCCCATCCTGCTAGCTGTAGAATTCACTGTTACAGACATCCCATCCTGCTAGCTGTAGAATTCACTGTTACAGACATCCCATCCTGCTAGCTGTAGAATTCACTGTTACAGACATCCCATCCTGCTGTAGAATTCACTGTTACAGACATCCCATCCTGCTAGCTGTAGAATTCACTGTTACAGACATCCCATCCTGCTGTAGAATTCACTGTTACAGACATCCCATCCTGCTAGCTGTAGAATTGACTGTTACAGACATCCCATCCTGCTAGCTGTAGAATTCACTGTTACAGACATCCCATCCTGCTAGCTGTAGAATTCACTGTTACAGACATCCCATCCTGCTAGCTGTAGAATTCACTGTTACAGACATCCCATCCTGCTGTAGAATTCACTGTTACAGACATCCCATCCTGCTAGCTGTAGAATTCACTGTTACAGACATCCCATCCTGCTAGCTGTAGAATTCACTGTTACAGACATCCCATCCTGCTAGCTGTAGAATTCACTGTTACAGACATCCCATCCTGCTAGCTGTAGAATTCACTGTTACAGACATCCCATCCTGCTAGCTGTAGAATTCACTGTTACAGACATCCCATCCTGCTAGCTGTAGAATTCACTGTTACAGACATCCCATCCTGCTAGCTGTAGAATTCACTGTTACAGACATCCCATCCTGCTAGCTGTAGAATTCACTGTTACAGACATCCCATCCTGCTAGCTGTAGAATTCACTGTTACAGACATCCCATCCTGCTAGCTGTAGAAATCACTGTTACAGACATCCCATCCTGCTGTAGAATTCACTGTTACAGACATCCCATCCTGCTAGCTGTAGAATTCACCGTTACAGACATCCCATCCTGCTAGCTGTAGAATTCACCGTTACAGACATCCCATCCGTCCTGTCAGAAGAACCAGTGGAAACCTTCTGTTTGAAGAAGAAGCTGTATAATGTACAGAATGATGTGTGTGTTTGTACAGACTTGAATAATGGCTGTTGTTTTTAGCTGTAGGACGGAGTACACACACACACACACACACACACACACACACACACACACACACACACACACACACACACACACACACACACACACACACACACACACACACACACACACACACACACACACACACACACACACACACACACACAGGGGGAGAGAGAGAGAGATGGATGTGTCTGTCTCCCTCACTGTTCATCACAGCATGTTTAATAGTGGATCTAATAATGTTGTAAATGTCAGTGCATATTGTAGTTAGTCTCTATTGTTAAGTGTTCATTGTTCTGTTTTACAAGGTGGATACACATTGATGATGGACGAGGTGAGTTACCCACGGCAATGTAGAGCACTGAGACATCAAGGGGTGGATGGAGGAAGGAGAAGGAAGGAAGGAAGGAAGGAAGGAGGGGAGGGGAGGGGAGGGGAGGGAGGAAGGAAGTAATGAAGGAAGCAATGAAGCAATGAAGGAGGGAAGGGAGGAAGAAATTAAGGAAAGTTCAGCATCTTTATTTAATATTAATCTGCTGGAAAATTGAATTGTCAACAGAGAAAATGAATGAGATGAGTGAGGAACTTGAGGAGAGAAAGAGAGATTTGATTGAACTTTTTTGACAAAACAAAACCAGCCTTGACAAAAACAATAGACAACTCAGCATACACACATTTCAACAATCATTAATGTCCTCACACAGAACCACGTTCCCTCCATAACCTCAGAACCACGTTCCCTCCGTAACCTCAGAACCACGTTCCCTCCATAACCTCAGAACCACGTTCCCTCCGTAACCTCAGAACCACGTTCCCACCGTAACCTCAGAACCACGTTCCCACCGTAACCTCAGAACCACGTTCCCTCCGTAACCTCAGAACCACGTTCTCACCGTAACCTCAGAACCACGTTCCCTCCGTAACCTCAGAACCACGTTCCCTCCGTAACCTCAGAACCACGTTCCCTCCGTAACCTCAGAACCACGTTCCCTCCGTAACCTCAGAACCACGTTCCCTCCGTAACCTCAGAATCCACGTTCCCACCGTAACCTCAGAACCACGTTCTCACCGTAACCTCAGAACCACGTTCCCTCCGTAACCTCAGAACCACGTTCCCTCCGTAACCTCAGAACCACGTTCCCTCCGTAACCTCTCCCATCCTGCTGTTTCCCAACATACTTTCTCATTTCTCAAACTGCACTGTCCTGCCTCTTTCTGTAGCCCACATTTGCTCAATATTTAGATAATAATGCAATTGATTCATCCACTATCTTAACGATGGAGGGTCGTTAGATTTCCAGTTTTTAAGCAAAGTTTTTCCAAAATGATTGAGGAAAAATGTCAAACCCATCGGCTGTCTCACCACACCTTCATATGCCATGTCTTGAAGTATGCAGATAGACAGATTAAAAGTACATTTATACAACTCCTGACAGACAACTTTACAGCACTTCCAGAAGGCTTGAATAATAAAGTCACTGTTAGTTTTGCACTTAAGACATGACTCTGACCTTGTGCTGTAGAATTTGTGAATTTTGTCTCTTCTATAACAAATTCTGTACATTAGTTTATACTGGATTAAGGGCACATTTTCATAAACTGTCATTTCATTAGTTATGTGTTATGCTTTGTTTAAATGAGGAGTAGAAATAGGAAGACAAAAGACAGACAGACAGACAGACAGACAGACAGACAGACAGACAGACAGACACAGACCCAGACAGACAGACAGACAGACAGACAGACAGACAGACAGACCCAGACAGACAGACAGACAGACAGACCCAGACAGACAGACAGACAGACAGACAGACAGACAGACAGACCAGACAGACAGACAGACAGACAGACAGACAGACAGACAGACAGACCCAGACAGTCAGACAGACAGACAGACAGACAGACAGACAGACAGACCCAGACAGACAGACAGACAGACAGACAGACAGACAGACAGGCAGACCCAGACAGACAGACAGACAGACCCAGACAGACCCAGACAGACAGACAGACAGACAGACAGACAGACAGACAGACAGACAGACCCAGACAGACAGACAGACAGACAGACAGACAGACAGACAGACCCAGACAGACAGACAGACAGACAGACAGACAGACAGACAGACACAGACAGACAGACAGACAGACAGACAGACAGACAGACCCAGACAGACAGACAGACAGACAGACAGACAGACAGACAGACACAGACAGACAGACAGACAGACAGACAGACAGACAGGCAGACCCAGACAGACAGACAGACAGACAGACAGACAGACAGACAGACAGACAGACAGACAGACCCAGACAGACAGACAGACAGACAGACAGACAGACGGACAGACCCAGACAGACAGACAGACAGACAGACCCACCCTACTCTGGTATTGCTTCCTCCTGTCTGCTCCTAAGGGCTTGACCCCTGTGTCTTCCACTCCCTGTCCCAAATGGATTCCTCTGGTTCCGGTCTCCCGGGGCAACAGTAGAACTCTGACTGTGACCTCTGGTTGGTTGAGCCATGTTTTCTCCTCTCCTCTAGCCTTTACAAGATTCATGTTCTGTTCCAGGTCCACCGCAGAAAGTCAACTTCGATCTCCAAACATTTTCCCTTCTCATTTTTCTGCTATTTCCCCCTTCTGTGGATGGCTGCTCTGCAGTGGGTGTGGGAGGGCTGAGGATGAGGATACAGCTCATTAATTCTCCCCTGTTCTTTCCTTCAACCAGCATCTCCTCCTCTTCAACCCAGTCTTTCCTTTTCCCTGTTTTTCTTGACTTATTTTCTCTCCTGAGGTGCTGCTGGAGACGTCCCTTGGTTTTCCAACGGGTTCCCTTGCCTTTAATAAGTTTATACTGTAAATACAACATCAATATCTATAATATCATTCATGGAATATTTCTAATATAATACATGGGTTATATAGCACATATAACCAATAGGGATGTTTTCAGCCTCTAGTCCCCAGGCATTTTGCACCGCAACAAAGCAACAATGTCAGGCATTGAGAAACTATGGAATGTGTCTGTAAAGGGAGAAAGAGACCCGACTGTGAGTGAGCTCCTACACTGCATCAGACTAAACTATGTGATTAGCCCAGGTATCTCCAGTGTGTTCTCTGTGGCACACACACACAACCACCCACCCACCCGCACACGCACGCAACCACCCATGCATCCACCCGTGCATCCACCCGTGCATCCACCCGTACATCCACCCACCCACAAACACACAAACTAAGTCAGTTGGAAAGAAGTATCGATCTGTGTCCCCTGCCTTGTGGCATCTATGAAGAAGTCAACTGTGGTGTGTTTTAACTAAAGCCTAGAGGCCACAGCTCAGTCTATAGGGTCCTGGCATTTAAACCACAGTCATGTCTGATCTACTCAATTTAGAAAAACAACGCTATGACTCAACGTATCGATCGAAATGTGTGTGCACGTTTGTAGTGGCGGGCTGTGTGTGTGTGTGTGTGTGTGTGTGTGTGTAGTAAGGGGGGCGTGCATGCGTGCATTCTTGTGTGACGTCGGTTACCTTACCAATAGTTGAAAGACCAGCAAGGATTTTTTTAAATTTATTGTCAGACTGCCTTTAATAAGAAACATTGTTATTCAGCAGACAGACAGCAGTTTCTGACATGGAATCCATTCTATGCATGGCCTTTGACATCAACACCTCCTTTTACAGAAATGGGTTCAATTCAGAGAAGGTATGACCACAGAATTTGGAATTAGAATGAATCAATAGGATCTCTATGGTAATGACTCACAGTTTGTTCTGAAACAGAATGTTGGTTCTGAAAGGAAGAGAATGGACTTTCACATTGAACTGGTGTGGTGAAGTCAGGTCTTAGACTCTAGGTTAAGATAGACAGAGTATGAGCAGATATTGTGAATGGGTATGGATTATGGTATTGCATTTTTGTGTAGAGACTGAGAGTATGTACTTTAAGGCTACAATCTGGGATTTGTATTAGCCCTGCCGCTGGGAACAAAAGGATCGGTCCAATATCCCAGATTGCACCTTTAAAGGCAGCCTTCGAGTGATTGACTGTTTTTTTGGTGAGAAGTTCCACTAGCTAATAATTTGCTCAGCTGAAATTATACAGTGTTGTAGAATGACTGAATTAGTGATTGCTAATACAGATGAATTACTTCATAAGTATATATATAGTACTTTAAGGAATGGAGTGAAACAAACCAATCAATCTCTCTTCTCTGTTTTCCCATCTATCTCCCCTCTCTCTCCCTTCTCTCTCTCTCTCTCTCTCTCTCTCTTCCCTCTCTCCTCTCTCTCTCTCTCTCTCTTCTCCTCGCTCTCTCCTCTCTCTCTCCTCTCTCTCTCTCTCTCTCCTCTCTCTCTTCCCTCTCTCTCTCCTCTCTCTTCCCTCTCTCTCTCTTCTCTTTATCGCTCTCTTCATATTTTCTCACTATATCTTCATTCTCATATTCACTCCTCTAACGGAAATCTCACTCAACCTCTCCTTCCCCTCCCTCCTTCATTCCTTTCCTCCTTTTCTTAGTTCCCCTCTTTATTTCTTTCAGAATATGAGATCTGTCAGATCTGAGAGGGAGTAATCACCATGGAATCAATCTGAAGAACATGATTAGGCTGGAGAGAGATTGGGGGAGAGTGATAAAGAGAGAGGGGGAGAGAGATGAGATGGGAACAGGGAGAGAGATAGAGGGAGGGAGGGGCAGAGAAAAAGATGGAGGGAGAGAGAGCAAGAGATGGGAACAAGGAGGGAGAGGGAGAGAGGGAGGGGCAGAGAAAGAGATGGAGGGAGAGAGAAAGAGAGAGAGAGAGAGAGAGAGGACATGGCGAGAGATGGAGGGAGGGAAGGGGAGGGGGAGATAGATAGATGGAAGTGAGACAGAGAGTGAGAAGGGGAGGGAGAGAGAGAGCGACACAGGGAGGGAGGAGGAGAGAGAGAGAGAGAGAGAGAGAGAGAGAGAGAGAGAGAGAGAGAGAGAGAGAGAGATGCAGGGATAGAGAGAAGAGCAATGACAGAGATAGTCAGAAATAGGAGGTGAAAGGATGGGTGATGGAACGGAGAGAAAAACAAGTCTTGGGAGGAGAGGTGGAACACTAATTGGCTGAAAGAACAGAGAGAGGGAGAGAGTGATAGAAGGCTAGTTGTGACGGTATAGACAGGAAGAGGACACCATATGAAACATTAGTAGAGGGAAAGGACAGTTTAAAAGCATTCAGAATGTTATCTAGTCTAAGCAAGACTCCCAGAGGACTGACTGTCTGTCTTGTCAATGTGGACATACTTTGAAAAAGGTATTTGAAAGTCTGAGGAACAGTTTTTGATCTTGTCTTGAACAAAACTTTCTACAGAATAGTAAAACTCAATAGACAAAGATAGAACTGATGTTGTCAATAATTGTCTCATTAAAGTTCCAATTCCTAAACACAGCAACATCACAAAGGGCTGTACGGTTTCCACCAAACAGATGCTCAAACATTAGAAACATCAAACACAAAGTCCCAGACAATACATAAAAGATTGGTTTTGATGGCTTTGATGAGTTTGCAGTATTTCCAGGTGTCTACAAAGGCTTATTTTAACCGAGGTGTCCGTCTCTCCGCTTCTATGACTATACACTTTATACAAATCCTCCCCTGCACTTCTCCAACATAAACAACTACGTAGAAGTTATGGAGTGTGCCTTTAATGGCCCACCCTGTGAAACTTACAGTCATTTGCAGTCAAGTGGCGGGGTCACCATTTGGTTGCGTTTCAAGTGATGGACTGGGTCTTTAAAGCCCACAGAGAAAGAGACCTGGATGTGAGTGAGCTCCTGCATTGCATCAGACTAAACTATGTTTTTGTTGAGTCAGGTAGATTTTGAAGGAAATGCCAGCAGTCAGAAGTCCCGGATAGATAAAGCTGTCGGATTGTCAAAGAGATAACACTGATGAAAGGAACCAGCTCAGCACCAAGAACAGAAGAGGAGAACTCAAGGACGGAGAGAAGGAGATAGAGGAAGAGAGAGAGAGATGTTTGAGATATTTCTGATCATAAAATCGTGATGTACAGAATCGTTAACATAATGTATTTATATCTCTCTATGTTGTTCATCTCTTCACAAGCAGGTGTCACTGTTCTGTGGCTTTTGACCTGCACAAGGCTGTGTGTGTGTGTCATGTGTGTGTGTGTGCGTGTGTGTCACACACACACATGACACATGACACACACACACAGCCTTGTGCAGGTCAAAAGCCACAGAACAGTACATCTACATGGCAGGCAGCCCTAACTGGATAATGGCTGTTACCTGGGGCTGCTCATATATTACTGTCATATAATGGTTTCACACACACACACACACACACACACACACACACACACACACACACACACACGCTAGGACCGAGTGCAGGTGGATGAACCATCTAGAGCTCCTACTCCCAAGTCAAAGCCTCACTCTCCTCTTCCCGCCAAATCAATAGCTTCTTTCTTTCTTTTCTCTCTACCCTGTGGCCCTCTGCTCTCTCCCTCCCCTGCTTTCTCTTCGTTCACATTAGTCTCCTTCCTGAACCTCCTCTCCTCTCTTTCTTCCCATCTCTCCCCTGGATCCATTCTCTTGCCCTTCCCTGCCGTCTCTACTCTCTTCACACCAATTAACACCGCGTGGCTCTATGCGGTCTCTAGGAAGGTGAGTTCCCACCTTCCACGTCGTACATTATTTTCCACAGAGCACATAGCCTCTCGTTGATTATCCCATACTTCTCTCAATTCATTTCAACATTGAGAGTAAGATGCCTGCTTGCGCTGTACACAATGACTAAATATCAACAACATTGTTTCCTTTTGGAGAAGCAATATGAAGCTGCCACAGTGTCCATACTGATAACATATATCTCTCCCCCTCCCTACCTTCCCCTCCACTCCTCTCACTACAGGCAACACTGATGTCGCTATGGGGGATAGCAGTCTTTAGTCTGCAATCAGGATTCAAACACCTCTCCCTCGCCCTCTCTGTCTCCCTCTCTCTGTTTCCCTCCCTCTCTGTCTCTTCCTCTCTTCCTCCCCACTCTCTCCCTCACTCTCTCTCTTCCTCCCTCCCTCTCTTCGCTCCTTCCTCTCTCTTCCTCCCTCTCTCTCTTCCTCCCTTCCTCTCTCTCTCCCTCCCTCCCTCTTCCTCCCCCCTCTCTCCCTCCCTCCCTCATCCTCCCCCTCTCTCCCTCCCTCTTCCTTCCCTCTCTCTCCCTCCCTCTCTCTCTCCCTCTCTCTCTTCCTCTCTCTCTCTCTTCCCCTCTCTCTCTCTTTCTTGACGTGCTGTGCCTATATACACACTACTCTCTCTCTCCCCTATCTTGCATCCTCTCTCTCTTCCTCCCTCTCTCTCTTCCTCCCTCTCTCTCTCTTCCTCCCTCTCTCTCTCTCTTCCTCCCTCTCTCTCTTCCTCCCTCTCTCTCTCTTCATTGACGTGCTGTGCCTATATACACACCACTCTCTCTCTCTCCCCTATCTTTCATCCTCTCTCTCTCCTTCCATCCCTCCTCCCTCTTTCTATATCTGTTTCTCTGTCTATCCCCTCTCCCCCCTCCTCATTTGCTCCCTCTCTCCCTTCCTCCCTGAACATGCTGTGTTTTCATCTCTGTGATGATCTCGATGTCAGTGTCCCCCAGGAGAGTGTTGAGAGTTCTTAGTGAGGAGGGGTGAGTCACAGGTATAGACCAGCACTACACAAGGATAAGAATCATACCAAATGACACCCTATTCCCTATGTAGTTTACTACCTTTGACACCCTATTCCCTACGTAGTTCACTACCTTTGACACCCTATTCCCCATGTAGTTCACTACCTTTTACACCCTATTCCCTATGTAGTTCACTACCTTTGACACCCTATTCCCTACGTAGTTCACTACCTTTGACACCCTATTCCCCATGTAGTTCGCTACCTTTGACACCCTATTCCCTATGTAGTTCACTACCTTTGACACCCTATTCCCCATGTAGTTCACTACCTTTGACACCCTATACCCCATGTAGGGCACTACTATTTTGGCAATGGGACACATCTCAAATGGGCCTCTATTCCCCATGTAGTGCACTATCTTTGACACCCTATTCCCTATATAGTGCACTACATTTGACAAGAGGCCCTCTGGTGCACTCTTAGGGGAATAGGGTGTCACTAGACCTTAGCCTACTGAAGGTAATGTATTACCAGTGCAGGTTACAGTCACAGGGCTAAGTGTAGTGACTCTCACCTACACCAGGGGGGGCTGTTGTATACTAGTGTTTGTGTATTTTAGTGTGAGAGAGTGTCATCTCTATTTCCCTAGAAACAGACTACTCTCACTCTCACTTCCAGATATCAGACACACGAGAGCCACAGAAAGTCCAACTCTGATTTAATTTGAGGGAATAGAAAGGATTATAGTGCTTATATATCACCTTAGATGAAACATACCACTTTAGATGAAGCATGCCACCTTAGATGAACCATACCACTTTAGATGAAACATGCCACCTTAGATGAAACATACCACTTTAGATGAAACATTCCACCTTAGATGAAACATACCACTTTAGATGAAAAATGCCACCTTAGATGAAACATACCACTTTAGATGAAACATGCCACTCTAGATGAAACATACCACTCTAGATGAAACATGCCACTCTAGATTAAACATACCACTCTAGATGAAACATAACACTCTAGATGAAACATACCACTCTAGATGAAACATACCACTCTAGATGAAACATACCACTCTAGATGAAACATATCACTCTAGATGAGACATGCCACCTTAGATAAAACATGCCACTTTAGATGAAACATGCCACTCTAGATGAAACATACCACTTTAGATGAAACATGCCACCTTAGATGAAACATACCACTTTAGATGAAACATGCCACCTTAGATGAAACACGCCACCTTAGATGAAACACGCCACCTTAGAAGAAACACGCCACCTCAGATGAAACTCACCACCTTAGATGAAACTCGCCACCTTAGATGAAACTCGCCACCTTAGATGAAACTCGCCACCTTAGATGAAACTCGCCACCTTAGATGAAACATTCCACCTTCGAAGAAACATGCCACTGGTAAGATTGAAGGGAACGAAGGACAAATATTACTCTGCATAATATCGGCAGTGGGATAATGTGAGTTATATTTTAATTCAAAACAAAATCCTCTTCTCAGAAAGAAGCTATTAAATAAATAAAAATCACACACACACAGAGAGAGAGAAACACACACAGGGAGAGAGAGAAACACACAGAGAGAGAGAGAGAGAAACACACACACATGCCTCGCAGAAAATAATTATATAAATATCTCACATTTTAAAAGGCGTCCGCTAATCAACCTTGAATAAGAGATCACATTAAATCCCAGATGCACCATGGAACTCTCACCACTAATTCCATGACACTCGTTCACACCTTCACACACTTACCTCCGGCCACCATTTGTACATCTACAGGCAGCCCTAACTGGATAATGGCTGTTACCTGGGGCTGCTCATATATTACTGTCATATAATGGTTTCACACACACACACACACACACACACACACACACACACACACACACGCACACGCACACGCACACGCACACACACATACACGCACATGCACACGCACACACACACACACGCACACGCACACACGCATGCACACACACACACACACACTAGTGTTATATGAGAGGGTAATAGGGAAGAAGGAAGCTCATGGCGTTAAATATTCCTATTTCTTGCTTTGCTCCTTACTAGCTGTAAAAAGTGTGTGTGTGTGTGAGAGCGTGTGTGTTCCCGTCAGCGAATATGTGGGTAAGTGTAGGAGGGAACTTTTTTACATCTTACTAATTAACAGGAGGCTTTCCTTCAAGGGTGAGTGGTTTGTATAGAACTCAACTGCCTCGCAAATGGCATCCTATCTCCTATGCACTCCTTTGGATAGGGCTCTGGTCAAAAGTAGTGCACAACAGTGCCTTCAGATTTCGTTGTGTAACAATAATAATAATTCTCACCCATCTACACACAATACCTGTCACGACCGTCGTCAGGGAAATGACCGGACCAAGGTACAGCGTGGTGAGCGTACATTTCTCTTTTATTTAGAATGTCGCCAACAAAAACAAGAAACAACATAAACGGCCGTGAACCTCACTAGGGCTATACAGGCCACTAACAAAGTCAACTACCCACAACTAAGGTGGAAAAACAGGCTGCCTAAGTATGATTCCCAATCAGAGACAACAATAGTTGGTGGTTGAAGATATCCCTCTAGTGGTGTGGGGCTGTGCCTTGGCAAAGTGGGTGGGGTTATATCCTTCCTGTTTGGCCCTGTCCGGGGGTATCATCGGATGGGGCCACAGTGTCTCCTGACCCCTCCTGTCTCAGCCTCCAGTATTCATGCTGCAGTAGTTTATGTGTCGGGGAGCTAGGGTCAGTTTGTTATATCTGGAGTACTTCTCCTGTCTTATCCGGTGTCCTGTGTGAATTTAAGTATGCTCTCTCTAATTCTCTATTTCTCTCTTTCTTTCTCTCTCTTGGAGGGCCTGAGCCCAAGGACCATGCCTCAGGACTACCTGGCATGAGGACTCCTTGCTGTCCCCAGTCCACCTGGCCGTGCTGCTGCTCCAGTTTCAACTGTTCTGCCTGCGGCTATGGAATCCTGACCTGTTCACTGGACGTGCTACGTGTCCCAGACATGCTGTTTTCAACTCTCTAGAGACAGCAGGAGTGGTAGAGAGACTCTTAATGATCGGCTATGAAAAGCCAACTGACATTACTCCTGAGGTGCTGACCTGCTGCACCCTCGACAACTACTGTGATTATTATTATTTGACCATGCTGGTCATTTATGAACATTTGAATATCTTGGCCATGTTCTGTTATAATTGCCACCCGGCACAGCCAGAAGAGGACTGGCCACCCCTCATAGCCTGGTTCCTGATTTTGCCTAGCTCTATTTCGTTTCTTTGTATCCTAAAAAACTCCCTGGTCCTTGCCTTTGACAAGCATACCGATAACATGATACAGCCAACACCATGCTTGAAAAAATGAAGAGTGGTTCTCAGTGATGTGTTGTATTTGCCAAGACATAAAGTTAATTTCTTTGCACATTCTTCAACATTTTACTTTAGTGCCTTGTTGCAAACAGGATGCATGTTTTGGAATATGTTGTATTCTGTATAGGCTTCCTTCTTTTCACACTGTCATTTAGGTTAGTGTTGTGAAGTAACTACAATGCTGTGGATCCATCCTCAGTTTTCTCCCATCACAGCCATTAAACTCTGTAACTGTTTTAAAGTCACCATTGTCCTCATGGTGAAATCCCTGAGCGGGTTGCTTCCTTTCTGGTAATATTATGGGGTATTCTGTAGGCCAGTGACAATTTACATTCGGTTTAAATGCAGGCTGTAACACAACAAAATGTGGGAAAAGTCCAGCAGCGTGAATGCTTCCTGAAAGCGCTGTATAATAACTGGGTGCCATTTGGAACGCTACTAGAAAGTGATGGATTAAGAGAGGGGTGTGGTTATTATCCCCCACTAAATGATGCTACTTAAGAGTCGTGTCATAAATCAGGTCCTGGTAAATGATGTTCCCCCTCCCACTGGTTGACAGGTGGAATATTGGGCTATATGTTCTAGGCCCTGTTAAGCACTGTATGGGTTGCATTTTTCACACACACAACGTTTATTGACACACACAGAGACACACACGCAAACACGCAGGAAGCCACACAAGCACATACACACACCCACACACACAAAGCTGCTATAGACTACCAAGTGCTGACGGTCCGTTTCTGGATGACAGGAAAATGCTTGATAATGTCTGTGATATCAACAGAGAGGTACATGTTCTGGATTATTTAAATATTGACTGGCTTTCGTCAAGCTGCCCACTTAAGAAAAACCTTCACACTGTAACTAGTGCCTACAACCTGGTACAGGTTATCAGTCAACCTACCAGGCTATTTACAAACAGCACAGGAATTCAATCACCAACATGTGCTGATCACATCTTTACTAGTGCTGCAGAAATGTGCCTTAAAGCAGTATCCAAATCCAACGGATGAAGTGATCACAATAGTAGCCATATCTAGGAAAACCAATATAGTGTATAAGAGGTCATACAATAAGATTTGCAGCGATTCCAATGTTGTCCAATATTTGTTGGTCTGTGGTGTGTAATGAGGTTCAACCAGACGCTGCACTTGACACATTTAGGAAATTGCTTATTCCAGTTGCTAATAAGCAGCAGCCATTAAGAAAATGACTGTAAAACTGTTAAATCCCTATGGACTGATGAGGAATGAAAAATGGATGGTTGCACAACCGATTGGCAAAAGTACTGCAAATTGAGAAATCATGTGACTAAACTGAATAAAAAGAAACTACACTATGAAACAAAGATAAATTACATAATGAACGATAGTAAAAAGCTTTGGAGCACCTTAAGTGACATTTTGGGCAAAAAGGCAAACTCAGCTCCATCATTCATTGAATCAGATGGCTCATTCAACACAAAACCCACTGATATTGCCAATAACTTTAATGATTTCTTTCATTGGCAAGATTAGGCAATTTAGGCATGATTTGCCAGTAACAAACGCTGACACTACACATCCAAGTATAACAACTGATCAAATTATGAAAGACAAGCATTGTTATTTTGAATTCCGTAAAGTGAGTGTGGAAGAGGTGAAAAATGATTGTTGTCTATCAACGATGACAAGACACCGGGGTCTGACAACTTGGATGGAAAATGACTGAGGATAATAGCGGATGATATTGCCACTCCTATTTGCCATATCTTCAATTTAAGCCTACTAGAGAGTGTGTGCCCTCAGGCCTGGAGGGAAGCTAAAGTCATTCCGCTACCCAAGAATAGTAAAGCCCCCTTTACTGGCTCAAATAGCCCATCAATCAGCCGGTTACCAACCTTAGTAAACTTCTGGAAAAAATTGTGTTTGACCAGATACAATGTTATTATACTGTAAACAAATTGACAGACTTTCAGCATTACTGATTATTGGCTGAGAGAAATTGTGTCACGTTCTGACCTTAGTTCCTTTGTTTTGTCTTTTGTTTTAGTATGGTCAGGGCGTGAGTTGGGTGGGTTGTCTATGTTAGTTTTAGTATGGTCAGGGCGTGAGTTGGGTGGGTTGTCTATGTTAGTTTTAGTATGGTCAGGGCGTGAGTTGGGTGGGTTGTCTATGTTAGTTTTAGTATGGTCAGGGCGTGAGTTGGGTGGGTTGTCTATGTTAGTTTTAGTATGGTCAGGGCGTGAGTTGGGTGGGTTGTCTATGTTAGTTTTAGTATGGTCAGGGCGTGAGTTGGGTGGGTTGTCTATGTTAGTTTTAGTATGGTCAGGGCGTGAGTTGGGTGGGTTGTCTATGTTAGTTTTAGTATGGTCAGGGCGTGAGTTGGGTGGGTTGTCTATGTTAGTTTTAGTATGGTCAGGGCGTGAGTTGGGTGGGTTGTCTATGTTTGTTTTAGTATGGTCAGGGCGTGAGTTGGGTGGGTTGTCTATGTTTGTTTTAGTATGGTCAGGGCGTGAGTTGGGTGGGTTGTCTATGTTAGTTTTAGTATGGTCAGGGCGTGAGTTGGGTGGGTTGTCTATGTTAGTTTTAGTATGGTCAGGGCGTGAGTTGGGTGGGTTGTCTATGTTAGTTTTAGTATGGTCAGGGCGTGAGTTGGGTGGGTTGTCTATGTTAGTTTTAGTATGGTCAGGGCGTGAGTTGGGTGGGTTGTCTATGTTTGTTTTAGTATGGTCAGGGCGTGAGTTGGGTGGGTTGTCTATGTTAGTTTTAGTATGGTCAGGGCGTGAGTTGGGTGGGTTGTCTATGTTAGTTTTAGTATGGTCAGGGCGTGAGTTGGGTGGGTTGTCTATGTTAGTTTTAGTATGGTCAGGGCGTGAGTTGGGTGGGTTGTCTATGTTAGTTTTAGTATGGTCAGGGTGTGAGTTGGGTGGGTTGTCTATGTTAGTTTTAGTATGGTCAGGGCGTGAGTTGGGTGGGTTGTCTATGTTAGTTTTAGTATGGTCAGGGCGTGAGTTGGGTGGGTTGTCTATGTTAGTTTTAGTATGGTCAGGGCGTGAGTTGGGTGGGTTGTCTATGTTTGTTTTAGTATGGTCAGGGCGTGAGTTGGGTGGGTTGTCTATGTTTGTTTTAGTATGGTCAGGGCGTGAGTTGGGTGGGTTGTCTATGTTAGTTTTAGTATGGTCAGGGCGTGAGTTGGGTGGGTTGTCTATGTTAGTTTTAGTATGGTCAGGGCGTGAGTTGGGTGGGTTGTCTATGTTAGTTTTAGTATGGTCAGGGCGTGAGTTGGGTGGGTTGTCTATGTTTGTTTTAGTATGGTCAGGGCGTGAGTTGGGTGGGTTGTCTATGTTTGTTTTAGTATGGTCAGGGCGTGAGTTGGGTGGGTTGTCTATGTTAGTTTTAGTATGGTCAGGGCGTGAGTTGGGTGGGTTGTCTATGTTAGTTTTAGTATGGTCAGGGCGTGAGTTGGGTGGGTTGTCTATGTTAGTTTTAGTATGGTCAGGGCGTGAGTTGGGTGGGTTGTCTATGTTTGTTTTAGTATGGTCAGGGCGTGAGTTGGGTGGGTTGTCTATGTTTGTTTTAGTATGGTCAGGGCGTGAGTTGGGTGGGTTGTCTATGTTAGTTTTAGTATGGTCAGGGCGTGAGTTGGGTGGGTTGTCTATGTTAGTTTTAGTATGGTCAGGGCGTGAGTTGGGTGGGTTGTCTATGTTAGTTTTAGTATGGTCAGGGCGTGAGTTGGGTGGGTTGTCTATGTTAGTTTTAGTATGGTCAGGGCGTGAGTTGGGTGGGTTGTCTATGTTTGTTTTAGTATGGTCAGGGCGTGAGTTGGGTGGGTTGTCTATGTTTGTTTTAGTATGGTCAGGGCGTGAGTTGGGTGGGTTGTCTATGTTAGTTTTAGTATGGTCAGGGCGTGAGTTGGGTGGGTTGTCTATGTTAGTTTTAGTATGGTCAGGGCGTGAGTTGGGTGGGTTGTCTATGTTAGTTTTAGTATGGTCAGGGCGTGAGTTGGGTGGGTTGTCTATGTTTGTTTTAGTATGGTCAGGGCGTGAGTTGGGTGGGTTGTCTATGTTTGTTTTAGTATGGTCAGGGCGTGAGTTGGGTGGGTTGTCTATGTTAGTTTTAGTATGGTCAGGGCGTGAGTTGGGTGGGTTGTCTATGTTTGTTTTAGTATGGTCAGGGCGTGAGTTGGGTGGGTTGTCTATGTTAGTTTTAGTATGGTCAGGGCGTGAGTTGGGTGGGTTGTCTATGTTTGTTTTAGTATGGTCAGGGCGTGAGTTGGGTGGGTTGTCTATGTTAGTTTTAGTATGGTCAGGGCGTGAGTTGGGTGGGTTGTCTATGTTAGTTTTAGTATGGTCAGGGCGTGAGTTGGGTGGGTTGTCTATGTTTGTTTTAGTATGGTCAGGGCGTGAGTTGGGTGGGTTGTCTATGTTTGTTTTAGTATGGTCAGGGCGTGAGTTGGGTGGGTTGTCTATGTTAGTTTTAGTATGGTCAGGGCGTGAGTTGGGTGGGTTGTCTATGTTAGTTTTAGTATGGTCAGGGCGTGAGTTGGGTGGGTTGTCTATGTTAGTTTTAGTATGGTCAGGGCGTGAGTTGGGTGGGTTGTCTATGTTTGTTTTAGTATGGTCAGGGCGTGAGTTGGGTGGGTTGTCTATGTTTGTTTTAGTATGGTCAGGGCGTGAGTTGGGTGGGTTGTCTATGTTAGTTTTAGTATGGTCAGGGCGTGAGTTGGGTGGGTTGTCTATGTTTGTTTTAGTATGGTCAGGGCGTGAGTTGGGTGGGTTGTCTATGTTAGTTTTAGTATGGTCAGGGCGTGAGTTGGGTGGGTTGTCTATGTTAGTTTTAGTATGGTCAGGGCGTGAGTTGGGTGGGTTGTCTATGTTAGTTTTAGTATGGTCAGGGCGTGAGTTGGGTGGGTTGTCTATGTTAGTTTTAGTATGGTCAGGGCGTGAGTTGGGTGGGTTGTCTATGTTAGTTTTAGTATGGTCAGGGCGTGAGTTGGGTGGGTTGTCTATGTTAGTTTTAGTATGGTCAGGGCGTGAGTTGGGTGGGTTGTCTATGTTAGTTTTAGTATGGTCAGGGCGTGAGTTGGGTGGGTTGTCTATGTTTGTTTTAGTATGGTCAGGGCGTGAGTTGGGTGGGTTGTCTATGTTAGTTTTAGTATGGTCAGGGCGTGAGTTGGGTGGGTTGTCTATGTTAGTTTTAGTATGGTCAGGGCGTGAGTTGGGTGGGTTGTCTATGTTTGTTTTAGTATGGTCAGGGTGTGAGTTGGGTGGGTTGTCTATGTTAGTTTTAGTATGGTCAGGGCGTGAGTTGGGTGGGTTGTCTATGTTAGTTTTAGTATGGTCAGGGCGTGAGTTGGGTGGGTTGTCTATGTTAGTTTTAGTATGGTCAGGGCGTGAGTTGGGTGGGTTGTCTATGTTAGTTTTAGTATGGTCAGGGCGTGAGTTGGGTGGGTTGTCTATGTTAGTTTTAGTATGGTCAGGGCATGAGTTGGGTGGGTTGTCTATGTTAGTTTTAGTATGGTCAGGGCGTGAGTTGGGTGGGTTGTCTATGTTAGTTTTAGTATGGTCAGGGCGTGAGTTGGGTGGGTTGTCTATGTTAGTTTTAGTATGGTCAGGGCGTGAGTTGGGTGGGTTGTCTATGTTAGTTTTAGTATGGTCAGGGCGTGAGTTGGGTGGGTTGTCTATGTTAGTTTTAGTATGGTCAGGGCGTGAGTTGGGTGGGTTGTCTATGTTAGTTTTAGTATGGTCAGGGCGTGAGTTGGGTGGGTTGTCTATGTTAGTTTTAGTATGGTCAGGGCGTGAGTTGGGTGGGTTGTCTATGTTAGTTTTAGTATGGTCAGGGCGTGAGTTGGGTGGGTTGTCTATGTTAGTTTTAGTATGGTCAGGGCGTGAGTTGGGTGGGTTGTCTATGTTAGTTTGTCTATGATTTTCTATTTCTGTGTTTGGCAGCTGTCAATCGTTGTCCCTGATTGAGAACCATATTTAGGTAGCCTGTTTTCCATTGTGTTTTGTGGGTGGTTATATTCTGTTTAGTGTTGTGTTGCATCTTACAGGACTGTTCGTTGGTTGTTTTTTGTTTTCAGTGTTCGTTCAAATATTTAAAATATGGACACTTACCACGCTGCACCTTGGTCCTCCTCTCTATCTCCAGACGACAACCGTTACAAATTGCTGATAAAAAACTGTTTACTTTAATGACATTATCGATCATATTCTGCTGATGGAAAAACATATCTGTTATGGCTTCATACCCCCTGTCTACCTGTCTAACAGATCACAGAGGGTGTTCTTTAATGGAAGCCTCTCCAACACGATCCAGGTAGAATCAGGGATTCAGCTGTCTGAATGACTCAACACTATTGACGTCAGCTACTACAGAGAGTGAAATCACTGCAACACTTAATGAAGAGCTGTGGTTTGTTTCAGAATGGGTGGCAAGGAATAAGTCAGCCCTAAATATTTTAAAAACTAAAAGCATTGTATGTGGGACAAATTATTCACTAAAACAATACACCTCAACTAAATCATGTAATAAATTATGTGAGAAGTTGAGGTGACTAAACTGTCATGGTCAAAACATGTTGATACAACAGTAGCTAAGATGGGGAGAAGTCTGTCCATAATAAAGTGCTTCTCTGCCTTCTTAACAGCACTATCAACAAGGCAGGTCCTACAGACTCTAGTTATGTCACACCTGGACTACTGTTCAGTAGTGTTGTCAGGTCCTACAGACTCTAGTTTTGTCACACCTGGACTACTGTTCAGTCATGTTGTCAGGTCCTACAGACTCTAGTTTTGTCACACCTGGACTACTGTTCAGTAGTGTTGTCAGGTCCTACAGACTCTAGTGTTGTCACACCTGGACTACTGTTCAGTAGTGTTGTCAGGTCCTACAGACTCTAGTTCTGTCACACCTGGACTACTCTTCAGTCATGTTGTCAGGTCCTACAGACTCTAGTTTTGTCACACCTGGACTACTGTTCAGTAGTGTTGTCAGGTCCTACAGACTCTAGTTTTGTCACACCTGGACTACTGTTCAGTAGTGTTGTCAGGTCCTGCAGACTCTAGTTTTGTCACACCTGGACTACTGTTCAGTAGTGTTGTCAGGTCCTACAGACTCTAGTGTTGTCACACCTGGACTACTGTTCAGTAGTGTTGTCAGGTCCTACAGACTCTAGTTCTGTCACACCTGGACTACTGTTCAGTCGTGTTGTCAGGTCCTACAGACTCTAGTTTTGTCACACCTGGACTACTGTTCAGTAGTGTTGTCAGGTCCTACAGACTCTAATTCTGTCACACCTGGACTACTGTTCAGTCGTGTTGTCAGGTCCTACAGACTCTAGTTTTGTCACACCTGGACTACTGTTCAGTCGTGTTGTCAGGTCCTACAGACTCTAGTTTTGTCACACCTGGACTACTGTTCAGTCGTGTTGTCAGGTGCCACAAAGAGGGACCTGGGAAAATGACAATTGTCTCAGAACAGGGCAGCACGGCTGGCCCTTAAAAGTACACAGAGAGCTAACAATAACATAAACTACTAGCACACAGCTCAGATACCCAGCATACCCCAGCATACCCCACAAGACAAGTCACCAGAGGTCTCTTCACATTCCTCAATAACAGACTATGGGAGGCACAGAGTACTACATAGAGTCATGAGTACATGGAACTCTATTCCACATCAGGTTGCTGATGCAAGCAGTAAAACAGATAAAATACACCTTATGGAACAGCTGGGACTGTGAAGAGACACACACAGGCACAGACACACATACACATGATAAGACACACACTCTACACACACGTACACAGGATGTTGTATTGTATAGATGTGATAGTAGAGTAGTGGCCTGAGGGAGCACACTTAATGTGCCGTGAAAAGTGTTATGAAATGTAATGTCATGTAATATTTTGAATTGCGTATATCTGCCTTAATGTTACTGGACCCCAGAAGAGTAGCTGCTGCCATGGCAGGAACTAATGGGGATCATTAATACATGAAAATAAGCACTCACAGGGACCCAGTGTTGAAGTGATTTACTATAGCAAATCTGTAGGAAGGCTTTGTGCCCCCTGAACCACCATAAGATACAGTACCTACATAGACAGGGCTATGATAAAACCTACATAGGCATGGCTATGGTAGAACCTACATAGACAGGGCTATGGTAAAACCTACATAGACAGGGCTATGATAAAACCTACATAGACAGGGCTATATAGACAGGACTATGGTAGAACCTACATAGACAGGGCTATGGTAAAACCTACATAGACAGGGCTATGATAAAACCTACATAGACAGGGCTATATAGACAGGGCTATGGTAAAACCTACATAGACAGGGCTATGGTAAAACCTATATAGACAGGGCTATGATAAAACCTACATAGACAGGGCTATGGTAAAACCTACATAGACAGGGCTATGATAAAACCTATATAGACAGGGCTATATAGACAGGACTATGGTAAAACCTATATAGACAGGGCTATATAGACAGGACTATGGTAAAACCTATATAGACAGGGCTATGGTAAAACCTATATAGACAGGGCTATGATAAAACCTACATAGACAGGGCTATGATAAAACCTACATAGACAGGACTATGGTAAAACCTACATAGACAGGGCTATGGTAAAACCTACATAGACAGGGCTATGATAAAACCTATATAGACAGGGCTATATAGACAGGACTATGGTAAAACCTATATAGACAGGGCTATATAGACAGGACTATGGTAAAACCTATATAGACAGGGCTATATAGACAGGACTATGGTAAAACCTATATAGACAGGGCTATATAGACAGGACTATGGTAAAACCTATATAGACAGGGCTATATAGACAGGACTATGGTAAAACCTATATAGACAGGGCTATGGTAAAACCTACATAGACAGGGCTATGATAAAACCTACATAGACAGGGCTATGGTAAAACCTACATAGACAGGGCTATGATAAAACCTATATAGACAGGGCTATATAGACAGGACTATGGTAAAACCTATATAGACAGGGCTATATAGACAGGACTATGGTAAAACCTATATAGACATGGCTATGGTAAAACCTATATAGACAGGGCTATGATAAAACCTACATAGACAGGGCTATGATAAAACCTACATAGACAGGACTATGGTAAAACCTACATAGACAGGGCTATGGTAAAACCTACATAGACAGGGCTATGATAAAACCTATATAGACAGGGCTATATAGACAGGACTATGGTAAAACCTATATAGACAGGGCTATATAGACAGGACTATGGTAAAACCTACATAGACAGGACTATGGTAAAACCTATATAGACAGGGCTATGGTAAAACCTACATAGACAGGACTATGGTAAAACCTACATAGACAGGACTATGGTAAAACCTACATAGACAGGACTATGGTAAAACCTATATAGACAGGGCTATATAGACAGGACTATGGTAAAACCTATATAGACAGGGCTATATAGACAGGACTATGGTAAAACCTATATAGACAGGGCTATATAGACAGGACTATGGTAAAACCTATATAGACAGGGCTATATAGACAGGACTATGGTAAAACCTATATAGACAGGGCTATATAGACAGGACTATGGTAAAACCTACATAGACAGGGCTATATAGACAGGACTATGGTAAAACCTATATAGACAGGGCTATGG
Source organism: Oncorhynchus clarkii lewisi (assembly GCF_045791955.1). Taxonomy (NCBI): domain Eukaryota; kingdom Metazoa; phylum Chordata; class Actinopteri; order Salmoniformes; family Salmonidae; genus Oncorhynchus; species Oncorhynchus clarkii. The sequence goes on from NC_092159.1 coordinate 12,177,575, forward strand.
TAAAACCTACATAGACAGGGCTATGATAAAACCTACATAGACAGGGCTATGGTAAAACCTACATAGACAGGGCTATATAGACAGGACTATGGTAAAACCTATATAGACAGGACTATGGTAAAACCTATATAGACAGGGCTATGATAAAACCTACATAGACAGGGCTATGGTAAAACCTACATAGACAGGACTATGGTAAAACCTACATAGACAGGGCTATATAGACAGGGCTATGATAAAACCTACATAGACAGGGCTATGATAAAACCTACATAGACAGGGCTATGATAAAACCTACATAGACAGGGCTATGATAAAACCTACATAGACAGGGCTATGATAAAACCTACATAGACAGGGCTATGGTAAAACCTACATAGACAGGGCTATATAGACAGGACTATGGTAAAACCTACATAGACAGGGCTATGATAAAACCTACATAGACAGGGCTATGGTAAAACCTACATAGACAGGGCTATGATAAAACCTACATAGACAGGGCTATGATAAAACCTACATAGACAGGGCTATATAGACAGGGCTATGATAAAACCTACATAGACAGGGCTATGATAAAACCTACATAGACAGGGCTATGATAAAACCTACATAGACAGGGCTATGATAAAACCTACATAGACAGGGTTGTATAGACAGGACTATGGTAAAACCTATATAGACAGGGCTATGGTAAAACCTACATAGACAGGGCTATATAGACAGGACTATGGTAAAACCTATATAGACAGGGCTATATAGACAGGACTATGGTAAAACCTATATAGACAGGGCTATATAGACAGGACTATGGTAAAACCTATATAGACAGGGCTATATAGACAGGACTATGGTAAAACCTATATAGACAGGGCTATGATAAAACCTACATAGACAGGGCTATGGTAAAACCTATATAGACAGGGCTATATAGACAGGACTATGGTAAAACCTATATAGACAGGGCTATATAGACAGGACTATGGTAAAACCTATATAGACAGGGCTATATAGACAGGACTATGGTAAAACCTACATAGACAGGGCTATGGTAAAACCTATATAGACAGGGCTATGGTAAAACCTACATAGACAGGGCTATGGTAAAACCTACATAGACAGGACTATGGTAAAACCTACATAGACAGGGCTATGGTAAAACCTACATAGACAGGGCTATGATAAAACCTACATAGACAGGGCTATATAGACAGGACTATGGTAAAACCTACATAGACAGGGCTATATAGACAGGACTATGGTAAAACCTATATAGACAGGGCTATATAGACAGGACTATGGTAAAACCTACATAGACAGGGCTATATAGACAGGACTATGGTAAAACCTACATAGACAGGGCTATATAGACAGGACTATGGTAAAACCTACATAGACAGGGCTATATAGACAGGACTATGGTAAAACCTATATAGACAGGACTATGGTAAAACCTATATAGACAGGACTATGGTAAAACCTATATAGACAGGACTATGGTAAAACCTATATAGACAGGACTATGGTAAAACCTATATAGACAGGACTATGGTAAAACCTACATAGACAGGGCTATGGTAAAACCTACATAGACAGGGCTATGATAAAACCTACATAGACAGGGCTATGGTAAAACCTACATAGACAGGGCTATGGTAAAACCTACATAGACAGGGCTATGATAAAACCTACATAGACAGGGCTATGATAAAACCTACATAGACAGGACTATGGTAAAACCTATATAGACAGGACTATGGTAAAACCTACATAGACAGGGCTATATAGACAGGACTATGGTAAAACCTATATAGACAGGGCTATGGTAAAACCTACATAGACAGGGCTATGATAAAACCTACATAGACAGGGCTATGGTAAAACCTACATAGACAGGACTATGGTAAAACCTATATAGACAGGGCTATGGTAAAACCTACATAGACAGGGCTATGGTAAAACCTATACAGACAGGGCTATATAGACAGGGCTATGGTAAAACCTATATAGACAGGGCTATATAGACAGGACTATGGTAAAACCTATATAGACAGGGCTATGGTAAAACCTATATAGACAGGGCTATGATAAAACCTATATAGACAGGGCTATGGTAAAACCTACATAGACAGGGCTATGGTAAAACCTATATAGACAGGACTATGGTAAAACCTATATAGACAGGACTATGGTAAAACAAGACCTTAATCTTTCCCCTTCCTCCAGCCTTTCATCCCTCACTTCTTCTCCCTTCATCTCTCTTTCATGTCACTTCCCCTTTTAAAATGTTTATCCGCTTACTATGATCGCTACTTCATCTCCCCCATATTCCCCTTAACCGTTCTCTCTTCCACTCTCCCTCCTGACTTTCTCTCAATTCAATTCAAGTGGCTTTATTGTCATGGGAAACATGTGTTAACATTGCCAAAGCAAGTGAGGTAGATAATATACAAAAGTGAAATAAACTATCAAAATTAACAGTAAACATGACACTAACCACTCTCCATGACACTAACCACTCTTCATGACACTAACCACTCTTCATTACACTAACCACTCTTCATGACACTAACCACTCTTCATTACACTAACCACTCTTCATGACAATAACCACTCTTCATTACACTAACCACTCTTCATGACACTAACCACTCTTCATTACACTAACCACTCTTCATTACACTAACCACTCTTCATTACACTAACCACTCTTCATGACACTAACCACTCTTCATTACACTAACCACTCTCCATTACACTAACCACTCTTCATTACACTAACCACTCTTCATTACACTAACCACTCTTCATTACACTAACCACTCTTCATTACACTAACCACTCTTCATGACACTAACCACTCTTCATTACACTAACCACTCTTCATTACACTAACCACTCTTCATTACACTAACCACTCTTCATTACACTAACCACTCTCCATTACACTAACCACTCTCCATTACACTAACCACTCTTCATGACACTAACCACTCTTCATGACACTAACCACTCTTCATTACACTAACCACTCTTCATTTCACTAACCACTCTTCATGACACTCTTCATTACACTAACCACTCTTCATTACACTAACCACTCTTCATTACACTCTTCATTACACTAACCACTCTTCATTACACTAACCACTCTTCATTACACTAACCACTCTTCATTACACTAACCACTCTCCATTACACTAACCACTCTTCATTACACTAACCACTCTTCATTACACTAACCACTCTCCATGACACTAACCACTCTTCATTACACTAACCACTCTACATTACACTAACCACTCTACATTACACTAACCACTCTTCATTACACTAACCACTCTCCATTATACTAACCACTCTTCATTACACTAACCACTCTACATTACACTAACCACTCTACATTACACTAACCACTCTTCATTACACTAACCACTCTTCATTACACTAACCACTCTTCATTTCACTAACCACTCTTCATTACACACTTCATTACACTAACCACTCTTCATTACACTAACCACTCTTCATTACACTAACCACTCTTCATTACACTAACCACTCTTCATTACACTAACCACTCTTCATGACACTAACCACTCTTCATTACACTAACCACTCTCCATTACACTAACCACTCTTCATTACACTAACCACTCTTCATTACACTAACCACTCTTCATTACACTAACCACTCTTCATTACACTAACCACTCTTCATGACACTAACCACTCTTCATTACACTAACCACTCTTCATTACACTAACCACTCTTCATTACACTAACCACTCTTCATTACACTAACCACTCTCCATTACACTAACCACTCTCCATTACACTAACCACTCTTCATGACACTAACCACTCTTCATGACACTAACCACTCTTCATTACACTAACCACTCTTCATTTCACTAACCACTCTTCATGACACTCTTCATTACACTAACCACTCTTCATTACACTAACCACTCTTCATTACACTCTTCATTACACTAACCACTCTTCATTACACTAACCACTCTTCATTACACTAACCACTCTTCATTACACTAACCACTCTCCATTACACTAACCACTCTTCATTACACTAACCACTCTTCATTACACTAACCACTCTCCATGACACTAACCACTCTTCATTACACTAACCACTCTACATTACACTAACCACTCTACATTACACTAACCACTCTTCATTACACTAACCACTCTCCATTATACTAACCACTCTTCATTACACTAACCACTCTACATTACACTAACCACTCTACATTACACTAACCACTCTTCATTACACTAACCACTCTTCATTACACTAACCACTCTTCATTTCACTAACCACTCTTCATTACACACTTCATTACACTAACCACTCTTCATTACACTAACCACTCTTCATTACACTAACCACTCTTCATTACACTAACCACTCTTCATTACACTAACCACTCTACATTACACTAACCACTCTACATTACACTAACCACTCTCCATTACACTAACCACTCTCCATTACACTAACCACTCTTCATTACACTAACCACTCTTCATTACACTAACCACTCTTCATTACACTAACCACTCTTCATTACACTAACCACTCTTCATTACACTAACCACTCTACATTACACTAACCACTCTTCATTACACTCTCCATTACACTAACCACTCTCCATTACACTAACCACTCGCCATTACACTAACCACTCTTCATGACACTAACCACTCTTCATTACACTAACCACTCTTCATTACACTCTTCATTACACTAACCACTCTTCATTACACTAACCACTCTTCATTACACTAACCACTCTTCATTACACTAACCACTCTACATTACACTAACCACTCTACATTACACTAACCACTCTCTATTACACTAACCACTCTCCATTACACTAACCACTCTTCATTACACTAACCACTCTTCATTACACTAACCACTCTTCATTACACTAACCACTCTTCATTACACTAACCACTCTTCATTACACTAACCACTCTACATTACACTAACCACTCTTCATTACACTCTCCATTACACTAACCACTCTCCATTACACTAACCACTCTCCATTACACTAAGCACTCTTCATGACACTAACCACTCTTCATTACACTAACCACTCTTCATTACACTAACCACTCTTCATTACACTAACCACTCTACATTACACTAACCACTCTTCATTACACTCTCCATTACACTAACCACTCTCCATTACACTAACCACTCTCCATTACACTAACCACTCTTCATGACACTAACCACTCTTCATTACACTAACCACTCTTCATTACACTAACCACTCTTCATTTCACTAACCACTCTTTATGACACTCTTCATTACACTAACCACTCTTCATTACACTAACCACTCTTCATTACACTAACCACTCTTCATGACACTAACCACTCTTCATTACACTAACCACTCTCCATTACACTAACCACTCTTCATTACACTAACCACTCTAACCACTCTTCATTACACTAACCACTCTACATTACACTAACCACTCTACATTACACTCTTCATTACACTAACCACTCTTCATTACACTAACCACTCTTCATTACACTAACCACTCTACATTACACTAACCACTCTACATTACACTAACCACTCTTCATTACACTAACCACTCTTCATTACACTAACCACTCTTCATTACACTCTTCATTACACTAACCACTCTTCATTACACTAACCACTCTTCATTACACTAACCACTCTTCATTACACTAACCACTCTTCATTACACTAACCACTCTACATTACACTAACCACTCTACATTACACTAACCACTCTCCATTACACTAACCACTCTCCATTACACTAACCACTCTTCATTACACTAACCACTCTTCATTACACTAACCACTCTTCATTACACTAACCACTCTTCATTACACTAACCACTCTTCATTACACTAACCTCTCTACATTTCCACTAACCACTCTTCATTACACTAACCACTCCATTACACTAACCACTCTCCATTACACTAACCACTCTCCATTACACTAACCACTCTTCATGACACTAACCACTCTTCATTACACTAACCACTCTCCATTACACTAACCACTCTTCATTACACTAACCACTCTTCATGACAATAACCACTCTTCATTACACTAACCACTCTTCATGACACTAACCACTCTTCATTACACTAACCACTCTTCATTACACTAACCACTCTTCATTACACTAACCACTCTTCATGACACTAACCACTCTTCATTACACTAACCACTCTCCATTACACTAACCACTCTTCATTACACTAACCACTCTTCATTACACTAACCACTCTTCATTACACTAACCACTCTTCATTACACTAACCACTCTTCATTACACTAACCACTCTTCATTACACTAACCACTCTTCATTACACTAACCACTCTTCATTACACTAACCACTCTTACATTACACTAACCACATTACACTCTCCATTACACTAACCACTCTCCATTACACTAACCACTCTTCATTACACTAACCACTCTTCATTACACTAACCACTCTTCATTACACTAACCACTCTTCATTACACTAACCACTCTTCATGACACTAACCACTCTTCATTACACTAACCACTCTTCATTTCACTAACCACTCTTCATTACACTCTCTCATTACACTAACCACTCTTCATTACACTAACCACTCTTCATTACACTAACCACTCTTCATTACACTAACCACTCTTCATTACACTAACCACTCTTCATTACACTAACCACTCTCCATTACACTAACCACTCTTCATTACACTAACCACTCTTCATTACACTAACCACTCTCCATGACACTAACCACTCTTCATTACACTAACCACTCTACATTACACTAACCACTCTACATTACACTAACCACTCTTCATTACACTAACCACTCTCCATTACACTAACCATTCTTCATTACACTAACCACTCTACATTACACTAACCACTCTACATTACACTAACCACTCTTCATTACACTAACCACTCTTCATTACACTAACCACTCTTCATTTCACTAACCACTCTTCATTACACACTTCATTACACTAACCACTCTTCATTACACTAACCACTCATTACACTAACCATTACACTAACCACTCTTAATTACACTAACCACTCTTCATTACACTAACCACTCTACATTACACTAACCACTCTACATTACACTAACCACTCTCCATTACACTAACCACTCTCCATTACACTAACCACTCTTCATTACACTAACCACTCTTCATTACACTAACCACTCTTCATTACACTAACCACTCTTCATTACACTAACCACTCTTCATTACACTAACCACTCTACATTACACTAACCACTCTACATTACACTAACCACTCTCTCCATTACACTAACCACTCTCCATTACACTAACCACTCGCCATTACACTAACCACTCTTCATGACACTAACCACTCTTCATTACACTAACCACTCTTCATTACACTCTTCATTACACTAACCACTCTTCATTACACTAACCACTCTTCATTACACTAACCACTCTTCATTACACTAACCACTCTACATTACACTAACCACTCTACATTACACTAACCACTCTCTATTACACTAACCACTCTCCATTACACTAACCACTCTTCATTACACTAACCACTCTTCATTACACTAACCACTCTTCATTACACTAACCACTCTTCATTACACTAACCACTCTTCATTACACTAACCACTCTACATTACACTAACCACTCTTCATTACACTCTCCATTACACTAACCACTCTCCATTACACTAACCACTCTCCATTACACTAACCACTCTTCATGACACTAACCACTCTTCATTACACTAACCACTCTTCATTACACTAACCACTCTTCATTACACTAACCACTCTACATTACACTAACCACTCTTCATTACACTCTCCATTACACTAACCACTCTCCATTACACTAACCACTCTCCATTACACTAACCACTCTTCATGACACTAACCACTCTTCATGACACTAACCACTCTTCATTACACTAACCACTCTTCATTTCACTAACCACTCTTTATGACACTCTTCATTACACTAACCACTCTTCATTACACTAACCACTCTTCATTACACTAACCACTCTCCATGACACTAACCACTCTTCATTACACTAACCACTCTACATTACACTAACCACTCTACATTACACTAACCACTCTTCATTACACTAACCACTCTCCATTACACTAACCACTCTTCATTACACTAACCACTCTACATTACACTAACCACTCTACATTACACTAACCACTCTTCATTACACTAACCACTCTTCATTACACTAACCACTCTTCATTACACTAACCACTCTTCATTACACTCTTCATTACACTAACCACTCTTCATTACACTAACCACTCTTCATTACACTAACCACTCTTCATTACACTAACCACTCTTCATTACACTAACCACTCTACATTACACTAACCACTCTACATTACACTAACCACTCTCCATTACACTCTTCATTACACTAACCACTCTTCATTACACTAACCACTAACCACTCTCCATTACACTAACCACTCTTCATTACACTAACCACTCTTCATTACACTAACCACTCTTCATTACACTAACCACTCTTCATTACACTAACCACTCTTCATTACACTAACCTCTCTACATTTCCATAACCACTCTTCATTACACTCTCCATTACACTAACCACTCTCCATTACACTAACCACTCTCCATTACACTAACCACTCTTCATGACACTAACCACTCTTCATTACACTAACCACTCTCCATTACACTAACCACTCTTCATTACACTAACCACTCTTCATTACACTAACCACTCTTCATTACACTAACCACTCTTCATTACACTAACCACTCTTCATTACACTAACCACTCTTCATTACACTAACCACTCTTCATTACACTAACCACTCTCCATTACACTAACCACTCTTCATTACACTAACCACTCTTCATTACACTAACCACTCTTCATTACACTAACCACTCTTCATTACACTAACCACTCTTCATTACACTAACCACTCTTCATTACACTAACCACTCTACATTACACTAACCACTCTCCATTACACTAACCACTCTCCATTACACTAACCACTCTCCATTACACTAACCACTCTTCATTACACTAACCACTCTTCATTACACTAACCACTCTTCATTACACTAACCACTCTTCATTACACTAACCACTCTACATTACACTAACCACTCTTCATTACACTCTCCATTACACTAACCACTCTCCATTACACTAACCACTCTTCATGACACTAACCACTCTTCATTACACTAACCACTCTTCATGACACTAACCACTCTTCATTACACTAACCACTCTCCATTACACTAACCACTCTACATTACACTAACCACTCTTCATTACACTAACCACTCTCCATTACACTAACCACTCTTCATTACCCTAACCACTCTTCACTACACTAACCACTCTTCATTACACTAACCACTCTACATGACACTAACCACTCTCCATTACACTAACCACTCTTCACTACACTAACCACTCTGCATTACACTAACCACTCTTCATTACACACACGTTCCAAAATAATAAAGACATTACACATGTCATATTATGTATATATACAGTGTTATAACAATGTACAGTACATATAGTTAAATTACAACAGGGGAAATAAATATGCATAAATATGGGTTGTATTTACAATGGTGTTTGTTCTTCACAGGTTGCCCTTTTCTTGTGTCAACAGGTCACAAATATTGCTGTGATGGCACATTGTTATTTTACCCAGAGATATGGAAGTTTATCAAAATCGGGTTTGTTTTCTAACTGAGGGACATTTGTGTCTCTAATATGGTCATACATTATGCAGGATGTTAGAAGGTGCATCTCTCTCTCTCTCTCTCTCTCTCTCTCTCTCTCTCTCTCTTTCTCTCTTTCTCTCTTTAATCAAGGGGCTTTATTGGCATGGGAAACGTGTTAACATTGCCAAAGCAATTGACGTAGATAATATACAAAAGTGAAATAAGCAATAAAAATGAACAGTAAACATTACACTCACAGAAGTTCCAAAAGAATAAAGACATTATCATATTATGTATATATACAGTATGGTAACAATGTGATGGCGGCCTTTCTCAATAGCAAGGCTATGCTCACTGAGTCTGTACATAGTCAAAGCTTTCCTTAGGTTTGGGTCAGTCACTGTGGTCAGGTATTCTGCCACTGTGTACTCTCTGTTTAGGGCCAAATAGCATTCTAGTTTACTCTGGAGGTTTTTATTCTTTCCAATGTGTCAAGTAATTATCTTTTTGTTTTCTCATGATTTGGTTGGGTCTAATTGTGCTGCTGTCCTGGGGCTCTGTGGGGTGTGTTTGTGTTTGTTAACAGAGCCCCAGGACCAGCTTGCTTAGGGGACTCTTCTCTAGGTTCGTCTCTCTGTAGGTGATGGCTTTGTTATGGAAGGTTTGAGAGTCGCTTCCTTTTAGGTTATTGTAGAATTTAACAGCTCTTTTCTGGATTTTGATAATTAGTGGGTATCGGCCTAATTGTGCTCTGCAGGCATTATTTGGTGTTCTACGTTGTACACAGAGGATATTTTTGCAGAATTCTGCATGCAGTCTCAATTTGGTGTTTGTCCCATTTATTGAATTCTTGGTTGGTGAGTGGGCCCCAGACCTCACAACTGATTCAAGTATTTGTAGCTAGATCCTAATTGGTATGTCAAATTGTTCCTTTTGATGGCATAGAATACCCTTCTTGCCTTGTCTCTCAGATCGTTCACAGCTTTGTGGAAGTTACCTGTGGCTCTGATGTTTAGGCCAAGGTATGGAGAGTTTTCTGTGTGCTCTAGGGCAACGGTGTCTAGATGGAATTTGTATTTGTGGTCCTGGCGACTGGACCTTTTTTTGGAACACCATTATTTTGGTCTTACTGAGATTTACTGTCAGGGCCCAGGTCTGGCAGAATATATGCAGAAGATTTAGGTGTTGCTGTAGGCCCTCGTTGATTGGTGACAGAAGCACCAGATCACCAGCAAACAGTAGACATTTGACTTCTGTCTCTCTCTCTCTCTCTCTCTCCCTCTCTCTCTCACATACTCTCTTCCCACCCCTTTCTCTCCCTGCTGTTACCTCTTCCCTTTCTCTCAATCCTGGCCTGCAGATCAATAATTCAGCCTCCCCTGCAGAGAGACAGCAGCACTGATACACTGATTAGACATGAGACTGGTGGAGAAAGAGGGAGAGACAGAAAAAGAGAGAGGGCGAGATAGAGAGAATGAGGGCGAGATAGGGAGAGCGAAAGTGACAGAGAGAGTGTGGGAGTGACGCAGAGAGGGAGATAGAGAGAGAAGGATTAGGACATGGGGAGATCAACAGAGGAACAGACAGAGGGAGAAAATAATGTTACGGTAAAGGGGGGGGGGGGTGATAGAGGTAGAGAAAAGAGAATGAAGAGAGGATCGATAAAGAAACATGGATTGAGGAGAGAAAGATGAGATGCATGTTTGCGCCATTGTGTATTTGAGAGAATGAGAGAGAGAGAGAGAGAGACTGAGAGAGAGAGAGAGAGAGAGAGAGAGAGAGAGAGCGAGAGAGAGAGAGAGTAAGAGAGAGAGAGAGAGAGAGAGAGAGAGAGAGAGAGAATAAGAACATCAGTGTGGTAGGATTGCTGTATTGGCCTACTGCTCTGTGTGTTTGCTCTTCAGTGTTTACATAAGTGGATCAGAAGTGGCTCAGAAGCGGATCATGTTTGACAGTGGCTTCTGTCCCTTATATTCCCCCTTGAGACGTGTTACATCTCAATCTGACTCCTGTCTCCAATTGGGAGCTAATTGTGCTGACGACACTGACACTCAATGGAAACAATGTATACAGGATGAAAGTTGATTTATTTTGATAGTCCATCATCTATGAACGTAGTGTTATTTTAAAGCGACAGTCCACTCAAAGTATAACCCAACATCAATTTGTTGAATTAAATTAATTTCCCTCACTTATCTCTATTGTAATCAATTCACCAAGGGCTCGTTTCAATCAGGGGCTCGTTTCAATCAGGGGCTCGTTTCAATCAGGGGCTCGTTTCAATCAAGGGCTCATTTCAATCAGGGGCTTGTTTCAATCAGGGGCTCGTTTCAATCAGGGGCTCGTTTCAATCAGGGGCTCGTTTCAATCAGGGGCTCGTTTCAATCAGGGGCTCGTTTCAATCAGGGGCTTGTTTCAATCAGGAGCTTGTTTCAATCAGAGGCTCATTTCAATCAGGGGCTTGTTTCAATCAGGGGCTTGTTTCAATCGCTTTAGCCGACATCCACACACCTGTTGTTTTGAAGATGTCAGAGGCGGAACTGTGTTAGAACTATCAAATCCACAAGTGCCTCCCGGCATTATAACTAAAGCAGACATTGTAATTTACTACAAGGAGTCACATTAACAGGACGCCCATGCAGCCTTGTTTACAAGTTTGAATACAGGAATGTGAGATGTATTCTATACCTCCATTAAGATGATAGAAATGGTAGATTTCTCCATTTGAGCGTCATTATTTCTATACAGCTACACTTTCTCCTTCGGAACTTCTAACAGGAGTGGGAGGGGTGTGGGAACTTCTAACAGGAGTGGGAGGGGTGTGGGAACTTCTCAGGAGTGGGAGGGGTGTGGGAACTTCTAACAGGAGTGGGAGGGGTTTGGGAACTTCTAACAGGAGTGGGAGGGGTGTGGGAACTTCTAACAGGAGTGGGAGGGGTTTGGGAACTTCTAACAGGAGTGGGAGGGGTGTGGGAACTTCTAACAGGAGTGGGAGAACTTCTAACAGGAGTGGGAGGGGTGTGGGAACTTCTAACAGGAGTGGGAGGGGTTTGGGAACTTCTAACAGGAGTGGGAGGGGTGTGGCTTCGTGACAATGATTGCAAGAGCAGCTGCTCACCACTTTGACGGCTCCAACGCAGTTCCACCTCCAACACAGTCAAATGAGGGTGTATGCTATCGCCAGTTAGCGCTTGACCTGATTGAATCTAGGCCCACATTTCATTCATGTAGCCAACCTAGGCTCTAGGCATCTCAGACTGTGAACTTCATGTAGCCAACCTAGGCTCTAGGCATCTCAGAATGTGACCTTCATGTAGCCAACCTAGGCTCTAGGCATCTCAGACTGTGACATGTAGCCAACCTAGGCTCTAGGCATCTCAGACTGTGACCTAGCCTACTGACGACATTGACGCTCTGGTAAACCACAGGCATTCAATATAATACAAGAGTTTAATGTAAATCATTGGGGAAAACTATCAATCTATGTTAAAGGAATATTACACTCTAAATACAACCGCATTAAATGGATATTCCACTTAAGATGCAAACTAAAATGATTTTCCAGCAGGACAGTTTTTGGAAATAACAAATAAAATATTTAAAAGTCTTGTTGATCAGTACCTTTAGTAGTGGTGTTTATTAGTAGTAGTGGTGTTTATCAGTAGTAGTGGTGTTTATCAGTACCTTTAGTAGTGGTGTTTATCAGTAGTAGTGGTGTTTATCAGTACCTTTAGTAGTAGTGTTTATCAGTAGTAGTGGTGTTTATCAGTACCTTTAGTAGTGGTGTTTATCAGTACCTTTAGTAGTGGTGTTTATCAGTACCTTTAGTAGTGGTGTTTATCAGTACCTTTAGTAGTGGTGTTTATCAGTACCTTTAGTAGTGGTGTTTATCAGTACCTTTAGTAGTGGTGTTTATCAGTAGTAGTGGTGTTTATCAGTACCTTTAGTAGTAGTGTTTATCAGTAGTAGTGGTGTTTATCAATACCTTTAGTAGTAGTGTTTATCAGTACCTTTAGTAGTGGTGTTTATCAGTACCTTTAG
>NC_092159.1:12191552-12216552 GCF_045791955.1 Oncorhynchus clarkii lewisi
GAGTGCAAGGAGTCATAGCTCATAGGTCAATACCGCGATGCTGTATCCATTAGACATAATCACCCCAAAATATATGATATTTAAATCGAATGGATTTACCAGACAGGTAGGCTGTTGGTCTATAAGTAGTACTGAGACATCCATTAGTACATCAGATAATATGGGTCAAATGAGTCCAGAGAGGCCATACTGTATAAATCCATTAGACTATATCACAAATAAAATAAATAATATAAATCAAATATATTTGTGAAGTGGTAGGCCTAAAGTAAAGTATCACTATAGAATCTATTACACTAAACCTAAATATATATTTTAGAACTAAATGTAATATATATGTTACACAAAAGCCAGACTTGGATGCTGTAGGTCTATAAGTAGCACTAAGGCATCCATTAAAGTACATCAAATATATTGGATCAAATGAGTCCCCAGATCTAGAGGCATCACCAAACCTTGCTCCATCTTCCAGCAAATCTTATAACTCAGTCCACAGTATGGATATGGTATGGATATGGAAGGATCAACCAATTTAAATAAATATGTATACATCTCTTTTTAAAGTCCCTTTTTAAAGCTACGTTATCAAAATTCAATGTCCATGTTTGCACACTCAGAGAACAGCATGGACCATCTCCCTGGTCAGTGTATCCGCGTTATGAGAGCATTTTGATCTGTAGCAGGCTCCCCTCCTCTGTTAGCAGAGGGGCACAATTGACATGTAACTAATCTAAAATACAGTGGCTTGCGAAAGTATATCCTATTTTGTTGCCTTACAACCTGGAATTAAAATAGATTTTTGAGGGGGTTGTGTCATTTGTTTTACACAACATGCCTACCACTTTGAAGATTCAAAATATGTTTTATTGTGAAACAAACAAGAAATAAGACAAAAAAAGAGAAAACTTGACCATGCATAACTATTCACCCCCCCCCCCCCCCCGCCCCAAAGTCAATACTTAGTAGAGACACCTTTTGCAGCAATTACAGCTGCAAGTCTCTTGGGGTATGTCTCTATAAGCCTGGCACATCTAGCCGCATACTTCAAGGCAAAAGCTTCTCAATTGGATTGTGGTCTGGGCTTTGACTAGGCCATTCCAAGACATTTAAAAATGTTTCCCCTTAAACCACTCAAGATCTGCTTTAGCAGTATGCTTAGGGTCATTGTCCTGCTGGAAGGTGAACCTCCGTCCCAGTCTCAAATCTCTGGAAGACTGAAACAGGTTTCCCTCAAGAATTTTCCTGTATTTAGCACCATTCATCATTCCTTCAATTCTGACAAGTTTCCCAGTCCCTGCCAATGAAAAACATCCACACAGCATGATGCTGCCACCAACATGCGTCACTGTAGGGATGGTGTTCTTAGGATGATGAGAAGTGTCGGGTTTGTGCCAGACATAGCGTTTTCCTTGATGGCCAAAAAGCTCAATTTTAGTCTCATCTGACCAGAATGCCTTCTTCCATATGTTTGGGGAGTCTCCCACATGCCTGTTTGCAAACAACAAACATGTTGCTTATTTTCTTTTGGACACTCTTCCGTAAAGCCCAGCTCTGTGGAGTGTACAGCTTAAAGTGGTGCTATGGACAGATACTCCAATCTCTGCTGTGAAGCTTTGCAGCTCCTTCAGGGTTATCTTTGGTCTCTTTGTTGCCTCTCTGATTAATGCCTTCCTTGCCTGGTCCGTGAGTTTTGGTGGGTCGGCCCTCTTGGCAGGTTTGTTGTGGTGCCAAATTCTTCAAAGTTTTTAATAATGGATTTAATGGTGCTCTGTGGGATGTTCAAAGTTTCGGATATTCTTTTATAACCCAACCCTGATCTGTACTTTTCCACAACTTTGTCCCTGACCTGTTTGGCGAGTTCCTTGGTCTTCATAGTGCCTCTTGCTTGGTGGTGCCCCTTGCTTGGTGGTGTTGCAGACTCTGGAGCCTTTCAGAACAGAAGTATATATACTGAGATCATATGACAGATCATGTGACACTTAGATTGCAGACAGGTGGAATTTATGTGACTTCTGACGGTAATTGGTAGCACCAGATCTTATTTAGGGGCTTCATAGCAAAGAGGGTGAATACATATGCACACACCATTTTTGTATTTTTTTTAAACACATTTTTTTTTTTTCTGTTCACCAATTTGGGCTATTTTGTGTATGTCCTTTACATGAAACCGAGGTAAAAATACATTTAAATTGCAGGTTGTAATGCAACAAAATAGGAAAAATGCCAAGGGGTGTGAATACTTTTGAAAGGCACTGTATAACCTCTGTCACCTCCATATAGACCAGAAACCAGGCAGAGTCTGTGTTTAAACAGGAAACACAATTATTATATTTTTTTGTCACTAATTTGCATTTTGTCAAACCAGATTGGATCTGAAAAAATCGGATGTGAAAAGACCAATACAAAAATATAACAATTGGGCTATGTTCATATATTGCCACTATAAACAGCATATTTGGCACTATGTTTTTTGTATGGAACATTTGCTGCCAACATTGAAGATAGATTTTTTACTAACTCTTTATATCTATGGCTCTGCTATATGATCTCGTTGACCTCTCCATAGAGATCCATCTCTCTCTCTCTCTCTCTCTCTCTCTCTCTCTCTCTCTCTCTCTCCCTCTCTCACTCTCCCTCTCTAGCTCTTGCTCTCTCTCTCGCTCACGCTCTCGCTCCCTCTAAAATAGACCATGAACCCTTGCGAACTCTAGCTTTTCTAAACATCACCATACTAGCATTGTCTTTAATTTCAGCTGTACCTTCTTGAGTGAGGTCTGTGTGTTCCGCTAGGAACCTTCTCTCTACTCCGACATGATTACCTTCTGCTTTAATATGGGAGCCAACACTCGTCTCTCTCCACCTCTCCTAACCCAGCCTAAAGTGGTTTTTGCATGACTAGCACTGTTGAAATGCTAATTTTAATCTTCCCCTGAAGGAAGCTTTGACTTTCTTATCAAAAGAAAAATATGCTATACCTGTAAATAACAAATTGTCTCGAAGCCAGGGAAATGTTAGCAAGTAGGTCTGGAAAATGGCTTACTTCATAGTAATCTGAACACACACACGGAGAGTGTGCGTGTGTGTGTGTGTGTGTAAACGTCCCTTCCTCCTTGTTTGCTATCTGAATGCAATGTATCTGCTCAATCCACATGTCTGATATAGAAAAGGCCAAGAAGAAGGAGAAAACAAAATGGCGGAGCGCCCCATCAGCATGCCACGCTCTGTAAAACATGTGTAGGTGTTTCCAATCGATAAGCACGCTCCTGCTAAACACAGAGAGGGGCTCCAGGGCCTGGTTCCCACCGTCCACACACACACCTCTCGGTGTGTGTCCACCCACGCCAGCATCTCCACCTGTTTTGTTCCTGGGCTAATTACAGCCGAGAACAATTAACACGATAAGAATCGCTTAATATCCTGCCCCTCTTCCTTGTCCTCCTTCTCCCCTCCATCCTCCCTCCTCTCTCCCCCTCCTCCGAAGGAAGAAGATGAGATTGAGGCAAACACTGCTAATTCCTCATCCCCTTTCAATTATCTCTCTAAATGGCGCTGCTAGGGAGGCAGGTGGTGGGCTGCAGAGTGAAATGACTGCGTCCCAAATGGCACCCTATTCCCTATATAGTTCACTACTTTTGACCAGGACTCTATGGGAACCCTGTGGGCCCTTGTCAAAAGTAGTGCAGAAAACAGGGAATAGGGTGCCACTTGGGATGCATCCAGTGTTTAGTGAATGAATTGAATGTTGATGGGATTATGAGCTGTGCTGTTTAAGGGACCAGGGTTTAAG
Source organism: Oncorhynchus clarkii lewisi (assembly GCF_045791955.1). Taxonomy (NCBI): domain Eukaryota; kingdom Metazoa; phylum Chordata; class Actinopteri; order Salmoniformes; family Salmonidae; genus Oncorhynchus; species Oncorhynchus clarkii. The sequence goes on from NC_092159.1 coordinate 12,195,340, forward strand.
CCGAGTAATGCTGCTGCTTGTTGTTGGGAGATATGTTGTAATGAGTCTTAGGACACCTGCTAGTGACAAGACTCTGCAGTCATTACTGAGTCCTCATTACCCTGGCTCTGTCTTTCTATGGTAGTCTGAAAGGACCAAAGTGCCAGGCAAAAGGAAATCTGATATATTGTTGTTTTTTTGTTTACCCAAACCTGGAAAAAAAGAGAATGTGGAACCACTTAGAAGCTCGGTGTGGAACCATTATGGAACTCCATGTAGAACTTTGAAACTTCTAGAACCCCTATAGAACCCCTACGGAACTGTTACAGAGACATTATAGAACCCTTTATGGAACTTTGGAACCTCTGTAGAACCATTGTAAAACTGTGGAACTCTTGTGGAACCATGATGGAACCCGCAATGGAACAGTGGAATTTCTGTGGAACGACTTGTAGAATTGTGGAACCCCTGTAGTTCCATTGTGGAACTGTAGAAAAAAAACAATACCCCGTGTCATGCTACTACTACTACTACATAATGTCTCCCCCATAACTTCCACTACTATCCTCCTCATCCCCTGTCAGAGTCTGCTGTTGTAACACCCTAGGATAAGTTAAAGAATGAGAAGACAGATGATGTCATAAAAGAGACCAGGAAGTACACATGGGAGCCAACAGTTGTAGTTGTGTCATTCAGGTCCATTCACTGTCTGGGAGTTCTTGAGAATTATGACATCACTGTCTTCTCCTTCTGTATGCCATCCTCTAGGTTACACCTCTTCCTCATCTCTCACAGCTTCTGCTGGGCCGACACCCCCTTCCAGTAGTCGAGGATATCATGGAGGTCCTCGTCTTTCGCAAACTGAACCTTCTTCCTCAAGGCGTGGCCTGCAGCGATATACGTCGCCTCTTCGCGAGGGTCGCGAGGGCCTTTCTTGTGTGGCCGGAACCTCTCCCAGATTCGAAGGGTGTTTTCCGAGGAATATTCGGGGCTGGAGGAGTAGCCGGAGTAGTTGTGGTGCCGGGAAGGGGAAAGCTGGGAGTAGGCGGCAGGGTCCCTTTTGGTACGTCCCAGGGGTTTGAGAAAGGAGGCCTTCTGGGATGGGGAGGGAGAGGGGGAGTCGTTGGCTCCCTCATAGTAGAGGGCGGGGAAGGAGTGCCTGTGCTCAGAACAGTGGTAGTCTGGATGTACCTCCAGATGATGATGCTGCTGCTGCTTTCCCGGGCCTCCCCCTCCTCTTCCTCCCCCTCCGCAACCCACCCCACCTCCATTGACATTCACCCCACCTTCATTAACCCCTCCTCCCATTCCGTTCCCACCACCACAACCCATCCCGTTTCCATCACCACCACTACCACAACCACTACCATTTCCACCCACAAGAGGGAGCCTCTCCATGGTTTCCCCACACCCAACAGGGCTCCCCTTCTCTGGGTATGGAGGGCAGGAGTTGGGCCCCGGGCTGCGGGGCTCCGGGACATCCAGACTGAAGACCCTGGTGCTCTTCATGGATCCTCCAGCCAAGGACACGCTACATCGGTTCTTCCCAGCACCCATGACCACCACACCTGTATCGCTCAGCTGCCTCTGTAAGGGTCGTACGGCGTTCGCCGGTGGTGGGTCCCTGTAGGGTGGCGAGAGAAACCCCCCTCCGCTGATTCCGGGACGCTCCGAGAGGGGCATGACGAGGGGAACGGGGGTCATCGCGGGAGGGGCATGGATTTTGGGAGAGGAGGCGAGCATCTGGCAGGTGTCAGCGAGGCCTTGGGAGAGGGGGATGAGGTTCCGAGCGAGGGAGTTGATACAAGCAGGTGGAGGAGAAGTAGGGTTGTCGCCAGATGTTGTCGTGGCAACAAGGGAGTCGAGCTTGAGCGCGTCGATACAGTTGTTGATAATCTGGTTGACTTTGTCGACCTCCATGGCGATCGTCGAGATCTCCGACGCAGATCCGTGCCCGTCGTCATCCGAATCATTCCCAACGTCCATTCCGTCTTCACTGCAACCGTTGATGCCTCGCATATCCACCAGTATCGCCTCTCCCCCTCCTCCTCCTCCCCCTGCCAGTAATAATCCTCCCCCGTCTCCCGATAATCCTGCCCCAGTCCTCACGTCCATATAATTCCCTTTATTGGTTGCCATGGCTTCACCGAACGCTGTGGCCATCTTCTCCACTTGGGGGAGCGTCGAGAGGCGGGAGGAGGTGGTGTTGGCCGAACCGTGGAGCATGCCGGAGCTGGAGGAGGTGGAGGGGGGAAGTTTATTACCCCCACCACCCCCTCCTCCGTGGAGGTGACCTCCGTGGTGCCCCTGGTTCTGGGCCTGTTCCTGGAGATGCTGCATGGCTGCCGGGTCGTTAGCTGCCTGTGCTGCAGCCTCCGGTCCATACCTGGAAATAAAATACAAGGATAAAATCCATAAGAATCAAATATTTTTACATCTCAGGTAAAATAGCTGTATGCAATTCAGGTGCATCGAATCAAACTTTAATTAATTAAAGTGCATTTAAATCACAAACACACTTTATTGTATCAACAATAAAATGGAATGAGAGAGAATAATAAAAAACGACAAGGCTATAAAAGAGATGAGTAAAAAATGTCAAATAACATAGAATAAAGAGCTGGGGTTTCAACAACCTAAATAATACATTATCCCTCATACCGCATCTCCAAGATGGTCTTCTTCACGCTGATCGCCTTCTCCTTCTCCTCCTGCATCCGACGCTTCCTCAGGCAGTAGTAGACGAGCCCGAGCACGATCACCATCCCCAGCAGACACCCCAGGATCGTTATGATGTAATGCGTCATGGTTGACGGGTTGGCGTGGTGGTCGTCAGGGCCAGCCTCTCGCGTGGCGAAGAAGATGCACGTGTGGTTGTTGCGCTGGTTTTTACTTATAGACACTACGCAGTAGGTGTAGTTGGTGTGAGGTTTGAGGTCCACCAACGTCACCTTCTCCTTCTTCTCTTTGAGGTTCTGGATGTCCGAGACGAAGCTCTGGTTGTATTGAACCAGGACGTACATCTTGCTGTATGGTTTAGGGATCTGGACCAACAGCTTGGCTGCAGACAGAGTGACCCATTGGAGTTTGATGCTGGGGTTGAAGTTGGGGTCGGCCGTGGACGACGCTGTCGGCTGATGATACGGTCCGGCCCGGCCGTCCATCTCCGGGCCCATCCCGGAGCCCTCCCAGTCGGTGCCGGGTTGAGACGTGATCCCGGGTATGATCATGCCGTCGCGACAGATGGTGGCGAGCATGGTGCGAGCGCTGCGCCCGTGCCCGGCCACGGGGCTCAGGAGCGGGTAGAGAAACAGCTCGCCGGGGGTCTCGCACTGCAGCCTGTCGTATGTATGTGTCACGTTATTAAATGCCTCCAACCAAGTAAGAAAACTATACAGATCACATCCACAATGGAAAGGATTTCCTGCCAGCTCACAGACCATTAACCGGTTTAGCACGGTGAACGTTGACGGATCGATCCGGGCCAGCTTATTGGACGAGAGGTCGATGCTGCTGAGGCTGGAGCTGGACTCCTCGAATGCTTTGTTGTCAATGACCTCGATGAGGTTGTGCTGGAGGAAGAGGCACTGCAAGCGGCCCAGGCCCCGCATCATCCCCTCTGTCAGGTTGGTCAGCTTGTTGTAACCCAACTGGAGGACCTGGGATGAGAGGAGACCACAATGGAGAAACAGTAAGACTTTGGCATCTCAAATGACAGCATATTCCCTATGAAAAGACTGCTTCTGGAATTAGTGCACTGCATGGAGAAAAGGTGGAGGACGTAGGATTAGAAGGGACCACAATGGCAATACAGTAAGTACTTGGGCTCTCCTCCATCTTAGTAAGTACAAATAGCAACATCCCTGTGTGCCATGGACTCTGGATCTAATGAAAATGGCTTCCATGTACTTGGGCTGTTAAATGAAGCTGGAGAAGGGTTTCATCTTGGGGAAGTGTTCCAGTAACCAGTCCGATGAAGGGAGCACAAGGGAAATACAGTAAATCTTTGGCTTTCTCAAATCACTTACATAACACACTGGTCAGACTATTGATCTATAACATGGAGAAGAGTGGATTGTTTGAGATTTTCCTTTTGACTTATTGTGTTTACCCTAAATGGTTTTGTATTCATGTAAAACCTTAACACGCATTAAAGTAAGTAAAGTAAAATCAGTCAATCGAATCCATCAATAAACCAGTCGACCAATCAAGCCAACAACCAAACAATCAACCAATCAAACAGCCACTCCTCCCTGACAGGTGGGTTTGCCTGATCAGTGAAATCCCCATCCTCTATGTAAGACAGGGATGGGGAAACTCCAGTCCTCAGGGGCCGGAGTGGCTTCACACTTTTTCCCATCTCTAGCGAACACAGCTGATTATACTGATTGCATTCTAAACGGATTAACTGACTATTTGGGTCAGGTACAGTGCCTTCGGAAAGTACTCAGACCCTTTGACTTTTTCAACATTTGGTTACATTACAACTTTATTCTAAAATTGATCAAATTAAATCCTCAGCCTTCTACACAAAATACCCCATAATGACAAGGCAAAAATAGATTTTTTGAAATTTTGCAAATGTCTTAAAAATGAAAACAGAAGTACCTTATTTACATAAGTATTCAGACCCTTTTCTATGAGACTCGAAATTGAGCTCAGGTGCATCCTGTTTCAAGTGATCATCCTTGAGATGTTTCTACAACTTTTAGTCCACCTGTGGTAATTCAATTGATTGGACATGCTTTGGATAGGCACACACCTGTCTATATAAGGTCACCAAGTTGACCATGCATGTCAGAGCAAAGACCAAGCCATGAGGTCGACGGAATTGTCTGTAGAAATCCGAGAGAGGATTGTGTCGAGGCACAGATCTGGGGAAAGGTACCAACAAAATGTCTGCAGCATTGAAGGTCCCCAAGAACACAGTGGCCTCCACCATTCTTAAATGAAAGAAGTGCATTTAGAACAACTAAGAGCTCCAAAGTTCCTCTGTGGAGATGGAAAAACCTTCCAGAAGGACAATCATCTCTGCAGGAGTGGCCAGACAGAAGCCACTCCTCAGTATAAAGTAAATGACAGCCCGCTTGGAGTTTGCCTACGGTGGAACGTCATCCCTACGGTAGAACGTCATCCCTAAGCATGGTGGTGGCAGCATCATGCTGTGGGGATGTTTTTCAGCAGCAGGGACTGGGACGACCGAGGAAAAGACTAACGGAGCAAAGTACAGAGAGATCCTTGATGAAAACCTGCTCCAGAGAGCTCAGGACTTCAGACTGGGGCGAAGGTTCACCTTCCAACAGGACAACGACCCTAAGCACACAGCCAAGACAACGCAGGAGTGGCTTCAGGACAAGTCTCTGAATGTCCTTGAGTGGTCCAGCCAGTGCCCAGACTTGAACCCGATCGAACATCTCTGGAGAAACCTGAAAATAGCTGTGCAGTGACTCTGCCCATCCAACCTGACAGAGCTTGAGAGGATCTGCAGAGAAGAATGGGAGAAACTCCCCAAATACAGGTGTGCCAAGCTTATAGCATCATACCCAAGAAGACTCTGAATACTTATGTAAATTTGACATTTTTTTATTTTTATAAATTAGCATACATTTCTAAAAACCTATTTTTGCTTTGTCATTATGGGGTATTGTGTGTAAATGGATGAGGCAAAAAAATAATTTAATCAAGTTGAGAATAAGGCTGTAACGTTAAAAAAAGTGGAAATAGTCAAAGAGTCTGAATGCTTTCCAAAGTTACTGTATGTGAACTGGGGCTGGGCAAAAGGGTGACACCAATCAGGCCCCAGAGGAGTTGCCCATCCATGAAGTAAGAGATCTCATTGTCATCCAACCAACTAACCAATCAACCAACCAACCAAACAATCAAACCAATGACCTGTAGGTTGGCCTGATGGGTGAAAGCCATGTCCTCTATGTGAAAGATCTCTTTATCAACCAACCAACCAACGAATCAAACAAATAACCAATCAAATCCCTTCATCTCAACACATCAACCAACCAATCAAATCCCTTACCTGTAGGTTGGCCTGATGGGTAAAGGCCCCGTCCTCTATGTAAGAGATCTCATTCTTGGTGAGGTTGAGGTCTGTCAGGTTGGTGAAGCGATACATGGAGTGGAATAGCACTGCTTTCAGCTTGTTCTCATTCAGCCTCAGGTCATGGACCTGTTGTGTTGACAGAACGAGAACTTGTTTAATATCAAACGGCTTGGCATTCACGAGCTAGCATAAGAAAACATTTAGTGTTAGCTTTGCATTTCTGTTGAAAGTTGGGTTGAAAGAGGACCACAATGGAAATAAGTTATAAACGTTTATAAATGCATTGTATCCACGCGGTTGAAGTGTGTTTTTCAAATGGTCAAATAAATCAAATCAAATCTAATTGAAAAGAACTAGACTTTTTTTCATCAAACAGCTCAACAAGTAGTACAGCAAGACAGTGAGCTATTATAGCAAGACAGTGAGCTATTATAACAAAACAGTGAGCTATTATAGCAAAACAGTGAGCTATTATAGCAAAACAGTGAGCTATTATAACAAAACAGTGAGCTATTATAGCAAAACAGTGAGCTATTATAGCAAAACAGTGTGCTATTATAGCAAAACAGTGAGCTATTATAACAAAACAGTGAGCTATTATAGCAAAACAGTGAGCTATTATAACAAAACAGTGAGCTATTATAACAAAACAGTGAGCTATTATAGCAAAACAGTGAGCTATTATAGCAAAACAGTGAGCTATTATAACAAAACAGTGAGCTATTATAGCAAAACAGTGAGCTATTATAACAAAACAGTGAGCTATTATAGCAAAACAGTGAGCTATTATAACAAAACAGTGAGCTATTATAACAAAACAGTGAGCTATTATAACAAAACAGTGAGCTATTATAGCAAAACAGTGAGCTATTATAACAAAACAGTGAGCTATTATAGCAAAACAGTGAGCTATTATAACAAAACAGTGAGCTATTATAACTAAACAGTGAGCTGACATATTATATTTTAAAATTACTGCTAGGGGTAGGCTGTATAGCATAATATATACAAACTATAATATAGAACATAACAGTACCGTATTGTTGATGTGCTGGGGGATGGTCTCGTACGGGGGCTGGTTCTGACTGCAGATGGCCAGCCACACGTAGCCTTTATCCCCCTCGATCAGCCAGCAGTCCCCCCGGACGGACACAGGGAGGTGGAGGAGAAGAAGTAATGGGGGGAGAAGGTAGACGAAGATGGATGGTGAGAGGGATAGGGAGAGCGGGATGGAGGGGAGGTGGAGAAACCTGTTGGCCATGGTTAGGGAGGAAGGGAGGATAGGAGGGGTTATCTTATTAAGAAAACAAGAGAAAGGGGAGAATATTAGGAAAGGAAGCAGGTAAGTTTGAAATCAGGTTGGGCGACAGGTAAGGAAGGGGTGTGGCCAGAGCAGGAAGTAGAGACAGGAAGTCGTAGGTCACATTTTAAGTGTTCCGCGTCGGAGGGATACAATGACGGTAGCCCCAGCAACAACTCATGGCCCCTAATGACCGCTTCCCTCAGCGACAGAGATGGAGGAAAACTCCCTTTCAGTTTGGCAGAGAACCTGTGAGAGAGAGAGAGAGAGAGAGAGAGAGTGAGAGAGAGAGAGAGAGAGAGAGAGAGAGAGAGAGAGAGAGAGAGGGGGAGAGAGAGAGAGAGACAGAGAGAGAGAGAGACAGAGAGAGACAGAGAGAGAGAGAGAGAGAGAGAGAGAGAGAGAGAGAGAGAGAGGAGAGAGAGAGAGAGAGAGACAGAGAGAGAGAGAGAGAGAGAGAGAGAGAGAGAGAGAGAGAGAGAGAGAGAGATAGAGAGAGAGAGAGAGAGAGAGAGAGAGAGAGAGAGAGAGAGAGAGAGAGAGAGAGAGAGAAAAAAAAAGGCAGGAGAAAAAAATGAGAAAAACATTAAAACATCTGCATTAAAACAGCTAATGACAAAATAATACAAATTGTTAATCCCTTTCACGTATTCCCCGAGGATATCTAATTAATTGACTTTAGGTCCGGTTTCAAAATGATCTGTGTAAAAGAGACATAATGAAAAAAATGAAGATATGCCATCACTTCAAGGTAACATGATACACTGAAATATCCATTAGCAATGATGATTATTCAATTGACTACGAAAGAAGATGGACATAGATTTAGACATTTCGTAATAACAAGCCTTTCCCATAAGTAATATTATTCAAACGTATAAAACCAAATGCATGTCGCACAGACACACACACACAGACACACACACAGACACACACACAGACACACACACAGACACACACACACAGACACACACACAGACACACACACAGACACACACACAGCATCATCGAATTGCCGTTCTGCTGCAAACACATTAGCATACTACTCACCAATAAATATGTAAATGTTAAAACCATAAAACAATCAAATCTAATTTCATAACCATTCTCCATTGTTTACAAGCCTTTCACAATTCAGTTATAGAGCCTCTGTGCTCTACAATACAGAAAAACAATAAAGCTATCATCTACGCTTTTTAAAGGAATTAAGGGAGATGAAAGAGGGACTAAATGGGAATAAAGGAGTGAGAAAGAGGACTAAAAAACAGGAGAAAGTGGAGAAGAAAGTGTCTTGCAGGCAGCTAGGCACGACACAGCGGTTTACTGCATTTCTCTGCTGGATCAATATGTGTGTGTGCGTGCGTGCGTGTGTGTGTGTTTGTGTGTGTGTGTGTGTGTGCGTGCGTGCGTGCGTGTGTGTGCATGTGCGTGTGTGTGTGTTTGTGTGTGTGTGTGTGTGTGTGTGTGCGTGCGTGCGTGTGTGTGCATGTGCGTGTGTGTGTGTGTGTTTCTCCTGATGGATTAACGTGGGTTAGGATGTAAACCATACTAAAGCGTAAAGCAATTCAAATGGATTTTCCATTTTCAACGTCACTTTTCCTAAACCATATAATGTATCTAGCCATGCCAATGAAATGACGCAAACACACAGGACAAGGTTCACTGTTTTGTGTATGCCATATCACTTACATTTAAATGGGTTTTACAATGTTAATCCCCCCCCCCCCAAAAAAAGTGTAATGTATCTATAGTCATGCCAATGAAATGACACAAGGGACCAGGTTAGACACTGGTAGAATCTATGGTGCACTGAAGCTGTTCTGTCTCGTGGTGCCCCAATGCCCTATTAAGACACTTTATGTTGGGGTTTCCTTTATTTTGGCAGTTCCACTGGTTTCACTTTTTTCTACAAAATCACATAACGTCTCCCAGTCACACCGATGAAATGGCACTACTATAACACAGGCACCATGTTGACTGTTCAGTGTAGGAGTCCTTGGAAAGCAGTTGTTACTGGCTCGACGGCACACTGTCCTTCTCTCAGCACATATCAAAGCTGCAGGCTAAAGTTACATCTAGACTTGGTTTCCTCTATCGTAATCACTCCTCTTTCACCACAGCTGCCAAACTAACCCTGATTCAGATGACCAGCTTACCCATGCTGAGATACCTACTGCAGCCCTCATCTTCCACATACAACACTCGTTCTGTGTCACATTCTGTTAAAGGTCCCCAGAGCACACACATCACTGGGTCGCTCGTCTTTTCAGTTCGCTGCAGCTAGCGACTGGAACAAGCTGCCACAAACACTCAAACTGGACAGTTTTATCTCCATCTCTTCATTCAAAGACTCAATCATGTACACTCTTACTGACAGTTGTGGCTGCTTTGTGTGATGAATTGTTGTCTCCACCTTCTTGCCCTTTGTGCTGTTGTCTGTGCCCACTAATGTTTGTACCATGTTTTGTGCTGATACCATGTTGTGCTGCTGCCATGTTGTGTTGCTACCATGTTGTTGTCATGTTGTGTTGCTGCCATGCTGTGTTGTTGTCTCTCTTTATGTAGTGTTGTGTCTCTCTTGTCCTGTATTTTTATTTGTATTTTGAATCCCTGCCCCAGTCCCCGCAGGAGGCCTTTTGCCTTCTGGTATCAATGTAGATAAGAACTTGTTCTTAATTGACTTGACTAGTTAAATAAAGTTTTTTGAGTGAACTATCCTGGTTAAATAAATAAGGGAATAGGCCCTATTGTAAAAATGTTACTTAACCAGGCAAGTCAGTTAAGAACAAAGTCTTATTTTACAATGACTGCCTACCCCGGCCAAACCCTCCCCTAACCCGGACGACGCTGGGCCAATTGTGCGCTCACGGCTGGTTGTGATACAGCCCGGGATTGAACCAGGGTCTGTAGTGACGCCTCTAGCACTGAGATGCAGTGCCTTAGACCGCTGCACCACTCGAGAGCCCATTTTCTAGGACAGGCCTTATGTTCTTTTGTTGTTTTATACCAAAAACCAATTGATATTTGTATTCCCACTGTTAATCTGTGAGAGCCACACACACACACAGTGTTTATCTTTAAGAGCCAGTTTAAGACACATATGCAGAGGGGTTCAAAGGAGCCTAGACAAGCACCATTAACCACTCATGATAAGTGGTGTGTGTGTGCGTGTGTGTGTGTGTGTGTGTGTGTGTGTGTGTGTGTGTGTGTGTGTGTGTGTGTGTGTGTGTGTGTGTGTGTTGTAACTGAATGTTGACAAACACTTAACCACACTTCGCTGGAGTGCATAAATGTGGTGTTAATATGCAATTGAAGAAAAGACTAAGCTACACACACACACTTTACTCACGCCATCATCTACTCTCAAACTGCAGAGAAGTTCTTTATCCGTAAATCCCGTTGGTCTTAAACAGCTGGACCTCCTTGGCTACATCATAATGTGGCCGTTTAGCAGATGCTTCAATGCAAAGTGACTGACAGAACAGTGGGCATTGATCCAATGGAACCATATCCTCAAGAAATGATCTGATCTGGGAATACTTAACAGGTGACGATAATGTGGTGGAATTCATTCTGATCCTCCCTACTTTACATGAGTGTGTGGTGGAGGCAAGGAAGCCTGTTAAGAGATTTGGGACACACCCATATCCACTGACCGTTTCAGGACAGTGCAAAAGAATCCACTTAAGAGTGTAGGAACCTATCCTATTGTATTGGTCCGTCCCTAATTGTCGTCTGCTCTTCTCATCTCCACAGCGTGCACCTAATTCAGATCCCGGTCACCTCTCATTTTGGCTACTGACACCCGACTCTCAGTGCCACACACACACACACACACACACACACACACACACACACACACACACACACACACACACACACACACACACACACACACACACACACACACACACACACACACACACACACAGAGGGAGAGAGACACATATTATCTCTCTTTCCAACTCTCTGTCAGGCTGTGAAATTGATATCGACAATTCAATTCCCCGATCAGAGACTGTCAATTTGCCTTTGACCCTGATAGGCTTCCATAGCTCGGTAAAGGTATTACGCCACATATAAAATAGCAATTTGCCTCTGTGGTCCTAGCCTGGCTGTGGTCCTAGCCTGGCTGTGGTCTTAACCTGGCTGTGGTCCTAGCCTGGCTGTGGTCCTAGCCTGGCTGTGGTCCTAGCCTGGCTGTGGTCATAGCCTGGCTGTGGTCCTAGCCTGGCTGTGGTCATAGCCTGGCTGTGGTCCTAGCCTGGCTGTGGTCCTAGCCTGGCTGATGCGACCCACGTGACCACAGAGAGGAAGAGCTGTGACTCACCAGTCTGGGCAGGAGGCCATTTGTTAATGCAATATTAGCTCAGAAATTGAGCGGACGCATTGATTGGTTCTCTCAAATGTTGTTTTTTTCCTGGCGGGTTGAGACCTCTAGTTGTTCGAATTTGAAAGTCCAACAGTTGTAATTGGAAGGGGGCGGCTCTCGGGGGGCTGTGTGTGGCTGTTCTTGTTGGTGTTGAGTGAGAAAGACACCAAGGGGAACCAATCAGTAAGAAGCACAGCCCCCTTCATTATTGTTGTAAGGAGCCTTTCCAGACTCTAACGTCAGGAGGACTTTGACTGAGGTATCTGCCAGATTACTGGGTTCCTGCCATAGAGAGAGAATGTAATACCTACAGGCCCATCTGTCTACTGTAAAAATACATATATTACATTTTGTAATGATATTCTCTGTTGTGGCTTCTAGAGTGAATTTGTAGTTGTATTAAGTGGATTGAAATGGAGTGTCTTTGTTTGTACACAGGAGCAAACAAAGTACATGATAGTTTTTGTTTTGTTTGTGTGTGTGTCGGTGTGAACGAGAGTTCAGAGCCTTTATTGAAGGAATAAAGCACAACTCTATCTCTCTCTTTCTCTCATCAGATTCCAGTGCTAGACACTCATTTAGTAATGTTAGTTATTCTGTTTGAGCCCGATCCCTAACCTTAACACTAACCTTAACCTTAACCTTAACCCTAACCCTAACCTTACCCTAACCTTAACCTTAACACTAACCTTAACCCTAACCTTAACACTAAACCTAACCTTAACCCTAACCTTAACACAAAACCTAACCTTAACCTTAACACTAACCTTAACCCTAACCTTAACACTAAACCGAACCTTAACCCTAACCTTAACACTAAACCGAACCTTAACCCTAACCTTAACACTAAACCTAACCTTAACCCTAACCTTAATACTAACCTTAATCTTAACCCTAACCTTAACACTAACCTTAACCCTAACCTTAACACTAAACCGAACCTTAACCCTAACCTTAACACTAAACCGAACCTTAACCCTAACCTTAACACTAAACCTAACCTTAACACTTAACCTAACCTTAACCCTAACCTTAACCCTAACCTTAACACTAAACCTAACCTTAACCCTAACCTTAATACTAACCTTAATCTTAACCCTAACCTTAACACTAACCTTAACCCTAACCTTAACACTAAACCTAACCTTAACCCTAACCTTAACACTAAACCTAACCTTAACCTTAACCCTAACCTTAACCCTAACCTTAACACTAAACCTAACCTTAACCTTAACCCTAACCTTAACCCTAACCTTAATCTTAACCCTAACCTTAACACTAACCTTAACCCTAACCTTACCCTAACCTTACCCTAACCTTAACACTAACCTTAACCCTAACCTTAACACTAAACCTAACCTTAACTGTGAATGAATGCCTAAACGTATATTTTGATTTCACTTTTGCACAGTTTGACTGACAGCTGACATGTCAAAATATGCTGTAATTAAAACACTAATTAGAGAGTCCTTATCTCTGTTGCCTGCTATTGATAATGGGTAATAATTATAATAATTGTAATAATTATGTAGCTGCATTTCAACAGGATTTTGATTCAAGTCTCTTTTTCCTAGCCTGGCTGTGGTCCTAGCCTGGCTGTGGTCCTAGCCTGGCTGTGGTCCTAGCCTGGCTGTGGTCATAGCCTGGCTGTGGTCCTAGCCTGGCTGTGGTCATAGCCTGGCTGTGGTCCTAGCCTGGCTGTGGTCCTAGCCTGGCTGATGCGACCCACGTGACCACAGAGAGGAAGAGCTGTGACTCACCAGTCTGGGCAGGAGGCCATTTGTTAATGCAATATTAGCTCAGAAATTGAGCGGACGCATTGATTGGTTCTCTCAAACGTTGTTTTTTTCCTGGCGGGTTGAGACCTCTAGTTGTTCGGATTTGAAAGTCCAACAGTTGTAATTGGAAGGGGGCGGCTCTCGGGGGGCTGTGTGTGGCTGTTCTTGTTGGTGTTGAGTGAGAAAGACACCAAGGGGAACCAATCAGTAAGAAGCACAGCCCCCTTCATTATTGTTGTAAGGAGCCTTTCCAGACTCTAACGTCAGGAGGACTTTGACTGAGGTATCTGCCAGATTACTGGGTTCCTGCCATAGAGAGAGAATGTAATACCTACAGGCCCATCTGTCTACTGTAAAAATACATATATTACATTTTGTAATGATATTCTCTGTTGTGGCTTCTGGAGTGAATTTGTAGTTGTATTAAGTGGATTGAAATGGAGTGTCTTTGTTTGTACACAGGAGCAAACAAAGTACATGATCGTTTTTGTTTTGTTTGTGTGTGTGTCGGTGTGAACGAGAGTTCAGAGCCTTTATTGAAGGAATAAAGCACAACTCTATCTCTCTCTTTCTCTCATCAGATTCCAGTGCTAGACACTCATTTAGTAATGTTAGTTATTCTGTTTGAGCCCGATCCCTAACCTTAATCTTAACCCTAACCTTAACACTAACCTTAACCCTAACCTTAACACTAAACCTAACCTTAACACTAAACCTAACCTTAACCCTAACCTTAACACTAACCTTAACCTTAACCTTAACCTTACCCTAACCTTACCCTAACCTTATCCACTGTGAATGAATGCCTAAACGTATATTTTGATTTCACTTTTGCACAGTTTGACTGACAGCTGACATGTCAAAATATGCTGTAATTAAAACACTAATTAGAGAGTCCTTATCTCTGTTGCCTGCTATTGATAATGGGTAATAATTATAATAATTGTAATAATTATGTAGCTGCATTTCAACAGGATTTTGATTCAAGTCTCTTTTTCCAGGCTTAATTTGCTGTAATGTATGTTGTGGTGTCTGTGAAGCTCTGGGCTTCAGCTCCGGGTCTTCAGAAGTGTGTGTGCAGTCCATTAGTTCAACACAACGGCTTTGTTGTTGCTGTCATTTTTTTCCTCCAGCTCACGTTGTCTCTCTCAGCCACCTCTCTCCATTGATAATGGCAGACCCTGACTGTGACCCCACTCTCCGAGGCTGGGATATACAAAACCTAATTTCTAATTCACACATGCATGTGAACACAGGAACAAATATATGACACAGGAAAAATATAAGCATCCACCAAATTATAATAAATAAAATATTTCATAATAATTATTATTATCAAATGCCTCCATTTTCTTTGAATGCTGCATTGCAGATCCCTAACCCTAGGATCTGGAGCTCTCTCTCTCACACACTTTCCTCCCTCTCTCCCCCTGTATCTTTCCCTCCCTCTCTCCCCCTGTATCTTCCCTCCCTCTCTCCCCCTGTATCTTTCCCTCCCTCTCTCCCCTGTATCTTCCCTCCCTCTCTCCCCCTGTATCTTTCCCTCCCTCTCTCCCTCTGTATCTTTCCCTCCCTCTCTCCCCCTGTATCTTTCCGTCCCTCTCTCCCCCTGTATCTTTCCCTCCCTCTCTCCCCCTGTATCTTTCCCTCCCTCTCTCCCCCTATATCTTTCCCTCCCTCTCTCCCCCTGTATCTTTCCCTCCCTCTCTCCCCCTGTATCTTTCCCTCCCTCTCTCCCCCTGTATCTTTCCCTCCCTCTCTCCCCTATATCTTTCCCTCCCTCTCTCCCCCTGTATCTTTGCGTGTCTTTGTGTATCTCTCTCTGTATCTCTCTCTCTCACTCTGTATCTCTCTGTATCTTTATGTATCTCTCTGTATCTCTCTCTCTCTCTCTCTCTCTGTATCTTTATGTATCTCTCTCTGTATCTCTCTCTCTGTATCTCTCTCTGTCTCTCTCTGTATCTCTCTCTTTCTCTCTCTCTCTCTGTATCTTTATGTATCTCTCTATGTAGCTCTCTCTGTATCTCTGTATCTCTCTCTCTCTCTCTGTATCTCTCTCTGTATCTTTATGTATCTCTCTATGTAGCTCTCTCTGTATCTCTCTCTGTCTCTCTCTCTCTCTCTGTATCTTTATGTATCTCTCTATGTAGCTCTCTCTCTCTCTCTCTCTCTCTGTATCTTTATGTATCTCTCTCTGTATCTCTCTCTGTATCTCTCTGTATCTTTATGTATCTCTCTGTGTATCTCTCTGTGTATCTCTCACTGTATCTCTCTGTATCTCTCTCTGTATCTCTCTCTGTATCTTTATTTATCTCTCTCTGTATCTCTCTGTATCTCTCTCTGTATCTCTCTCTGTATCTCTCTGTATCTCTCTCTCTCTGTATCTTTATGTATCTCTCTATGTAGCTCTCTCTGTATCTCTCTCTTTCTCTCTCTCTGTATCTCTCTCTGTATCTCTCTGTATCTCTGTATCTTTATGTATCTCTCTATGTAGCTCTCTCTTTCTCTGTATCTCTCTATGTAGCTCTCTCTCTATCTCTCTGTATCTCTCTCTGTATATTTGTGTATCTCTCTATGTAGCTCTCTTTGTATCTCTCTCTCTCTCTCTCTGTATCTTTATGTATCTCTCTATGTAGCTCTCTCTGTATCTCTGTATCTCTCTCTCTCTCTGTATCTCTCTCTGTATCTTTATGTATCTCTCTATGTAGCTCTCTGTATCTCTCTCTCTCTCTCGGCATTGTTTGGCCCTGGAATTATTTTCCCCATCTCTTTCAACAAGGAATATGATTGACTGAGAGGAAACAAAGCTTCCGGTCCTCCTCTTGTGAGATGAAGTGTGGAAGAAAATAAAGAAATTAATTCAATAATGTTTTTCATTTTTCAAAGGGTTATTTTTTGCTGTTCCTTATCACCTCTCGAAATCTGTGTTTTAATTAACTCTTGCGGCTGGTGTGTGTGTGTGTGTGTGTGTGTGTGTGTGTGTGTGTGTGTGTGTGTGTGTGTGTGTGTGTGTGTGTGTGTGTGTGTGTGTGTGTGTGTGTGTGTGTGTGGCTGACAGACAGACAAGGTTAATTATAGAGTTCTGAAAGACAGGTGGATGGTTCCAGAATGAACATCAGAAGAGAAGCACATCTATCTATCTATCTATCTATCTATCTATCTATCTATCTATCTATCTATCTATCTATCTATCTATCTATCCCTTCAGTCTATTAAACAACTGCTTGCTTGAAGCATCACAATACAGCCACCAGTAGCATTCTTCTGGAAAACTCCAGAGTAAGACAGTCAAATATAGACTGTCAGTCAGATATAAATTCAACATACCAATTAGGATCTGGCTAAAAATACTTGAATCAGCCATAGAACCCTCTGCCCTTTATGGTTGTGAGGTCTGGGGTCCGTTCAACAACCAAGAATTCACAAAATGGGACAAACACCAAATTGAGACTCTGCATGCAGAATTCTGCCAAAAATATCCTCTGTGTACAACGTAGAACACCAAATAATGCATGCAGAGCAGAATTAGGCCGATACCCACTAACTATCAAAATCCAGAAAAGAGCCATTAAATTCTACAACCAGCTAAAAGGAAGTGATTCCCAAACCTTCCATTACAAAGCCATCACCTACAGAGAGATGAACCTGGAGAAGAGTCCCCTAAGCAAGCTGGTCCTGGGGCTCTGTTCATAAACACAAACAGAACCCACAGAGCCACAGGACAGCAACACAATTAGACCCAACCAAATCATTAGAAAACAAAAAGATAATTACTTGACACATTGGAAAGAATTAACAAAAACACAGAGCAAACTAGAATGTTATTTGGCCCTAAACAGAGAGAACACAGTGGCAGAATACCTGACCACTGTGACTGACCCAAAATTAAGGAAAGCTTTGACTATGTACAGACTCAGTGAGCATAGCCTTGCTATTGAGAAAGGCCGCCGTAGTCAGACCTGGCTCTCAAGAGAAGACAGGCTATGTGCTCACTGCCCACAAAATGAGGTGGAAACTGAGCTGCACTTCCTGACCTCCTGTCCAATGTATGACCATATTAGAGACACATATTTCCCTCAGATTACACAGACTCACAAAGAATTTGAAAACAAACCCAATTTTGATAAACTCCCATATCTACTGGGTGAAATACCACAGTGTGCCATCACAGCAGCGAGATTTGTGATCTGTTGCCACAATAAAAGGGCAACCAGTGAAGAACAAACACCATTGTAAATACAACCCATATTCCTGCGTATTTATTTTCCCTTGTGTCCTTAAACCATTTGTACATTGTTACAACACTGTATATATACATACTATTACAGGTGTAATGTCTTTATTGTTTTGTAACTTCTGTATGTGTAATGTTTACTGTTAATTTGTATTGTTTATTTCACTTTTGTATATTATCTACCTCACTTGCTTTGGCAATGTTAACACATGTTTCCCATGCCAATAAAGCCCCTTGAATTGAATTGAATTGAATTGAATTGAATGGAATATAGACAGGTAACTGGCAAAATAAAGGAAACACTTGAGTAAATGAGGGATACAAAGTGTATTGAAAGCAGGTGCTTCCACACAGGTGTGGTTCCTGAGTTAATTAAGCAATTAACATCCTATCATGCTCATAAAAAAAATCCCAATTGTCAGTTATGTTGGTTACCATGGCTAGAAGAAGAGATCTCAGTGACTTTGAAAGAGAGGTCTCAAAAGAGCATAGGGGGTTTAAATGGTGTGTGTGTGTGTGTGTGTGTGTGTGTGTGGGTCAGTCAGTCAGTCAGTCAGTCAGTCACCAGATCTCAACCAAATTGAACATTTATGGGGGATTCTGGAACGGCGCCTGAGACAGCGTTTTCCACCACCATCAACAAAACACCAAGTGATGGAATTTCTTGTGGAAGAATGAAGCAGCATCCCTCCAGTAGAGTTTCAGAGACTTGTAGAATCTGTGCCAAGGTGCATTGAAGCTGTTTGTCAC
Organism: Oncorhynchus clarkii lewisi; assembly: GCF_045791955.1. Classification (NCBI taxonomy): domain Eukaryota; kingdom Metazoa; phylum Chordata; class Actinopteri; order Salmoniformes; family Salmonidae; genus Oncorhynchus; species Oncorhynchus clarkii. The sequence continues at coordinate 12,213,808 of NC_092159.1, forward strand.
GTCCTGACCATAGATAGCCTTTATTTTCTATGGTGGAGTAGGTCAGGGCGTGACTGGGGGGTTAGTCTAGTTTATATTTTCTATGTGGGGTTCTAGGTTTATTTTTCTATGTTGGGGTTTTGGTATGATTCCCAATTAAAGGCAGCTGGCTATCGTTGTCTCTAATTGGGGATCATACTTAAGTAGAATTTATGGGATAGTGTTTATGTACAGTGTGTTTGAGCACTACGTTGTGGGTTATAGGATAGTGTTTATGTACAGTGTGTTTGAGCACTACGTTGTGGGTTATAGGATAGTGTTTATGTACAGTGTGTTTGAGCACTACGTTGTGGGTTATAGGATAGTGTTTATGTACAGTGTGTTTGAGCACTACGTTGTGGGTTATAGGATAGTGTTTATGTATAGTGTGTTTGAGCACTACGTTGTGGGTTATAGGATAGTGTTTATGTACAGTGTGTTTGAGCACTACGTTGTGGGTTATAGGATAGTGTTTATGTACAGTGTGTTTGAGCACTACGTTGTGGGTTATGGGATAGTGTTTATGTACAGTGTGTTTGAGCACTACGTTGTGGGTTATAGGATAGTGTTTATGTACAGTGTGTTTGAGCACTACGTTGTGGGTTATGGGATATTGTTTATGTACAGTGTGTTTGAGCACTACGTTGTGGATTATAGGATAGTGTTTATGTATAGTGTGTTTGAGCACTACATTGTGGGTTATAGGATAGTGTTTATGTATAGTGTGTTTGAGCACTACGTTGTGGGTTATAGGATATTGTTTATGTAGTGTGTTTGAGCACTACGTTGTGGGTTATAGGATAGTGTTTATGTATAGTGTGTTTGAGCACTACGTTGTGGGTTATAGGATAGTGTTTATGTACAGTGTGTTTGAGCACTACGTTGTGGGTTATAGGATAGTGTTTATGTACAGTGTGTTTGAGCACTACGTTGTGGGTTATAGGATAGTGTTTATGTACAGTGTGTTTGAGCACTACGTTGTGGGTTATAGGATAGTGTTTATGTATAGTGTGTTTGAGCACTACGTTGTGGGTTATAGGATAGTGTTTATGTACAGTGTGTTTGAGCACTACGTTGTGGGTTATAGGATAGTGTTTATGTACAGTGTGTTTGAGCACTACGTTGTGGGTTATAGGATAGTGTTTATGTACAGTGTGTTTGAGCACTACGTTGTGGGTTATAGGATAGTGTTTATGTATAGTGTGTTTGAGCACTACGTTGTGGGTTATAGGATAGTGTTTATGTACAGTGTGTTTGAGCACTACGTTGTGGGTTATAGGATAGTGTTTATGTACAGTGTGTTTGAGCACTACGTTGCCACAAGTCTTTGGAAGTTTTGTTATTTTGTTTCCAGTTTCACTTAGTAATTAAAGATGTGGAACTATACTCACGCTGCACCTTGGTCTGCTCATTTAGAAGATCGTGACACTGTTCTGGCTCTTGGTGGCACAATTTCTTATTAAGACACTTTATGTCAGTGTTAATTTTGTCAGTTACCTGAATGACTAAATGTTGTATTCCATTGTATCTTTCTCTGCTCTCCACCTGGTGAGATTGAACATGCCAGTCAGGAAAATGTTGTAATTTTCTGTGTACACAAAACAAATCTCATCCCCAACTATCAAACCTCCTCTATCGACAGAGATCTCCGACTACTAAACCTCCTCTATCGACAGAGATCTCCGACTACTAAACCTCCTCTATCGACAGAGATCTCCGACTATCAAACCTCCTCTATCAACAGAGACCTCCAACCATCAAACCTCCTCTATCGACAGAGATCTCCGACTACTAAACCTCCTCTATCGACAGAGATCTCCGACTATTAAACCTCCTCTATCGACAGAGATCTCCGACTATTAAACCTCCTCTATCGACAGAGATCTCCGACTATTAAACCTCCTCTATCGACAGAGATCTCAGACTATTAAACCTCCTCTATCGACAGAGATCTCCGACTATTAAACCTCCTCTATCGACAGAGATCTCCGACTATCAAACCTCCTCTATCAACAGAGACCTCCAACCATCAAACCTCCTCTATCGACAGAGATCTCCGACTACTAAACCTCCTCTATCGACAGAGATCTCCGACTATTAAACCTCCTCTATCGACAGAGATCTCCGACTATTAAACCTCCTCTATCGACAGAGATCTCCGACTATTAAACCTCCTCTATCGACAGAGATCTCAGACTATTAAACCTCCTCTATCGACAGAGATCTCCGACTATTAAACCTCCTCTATCAACAGAGACCTCCTACTATAAAACCTCCTCTATCGACAGAGACCTCCTACTATAAAACCTCCTCTATCGACAGAGACCTCTGACTATAAAACCTCCTCTATCGACAGAGACCTCCTACTATAAAACCTCCTCTATCGACAGAGATCTCCTACTATAAAACCTCCTCTATCGACAGAGATCTCCAACTATAAAACCTCCTCTATCGACAGAGATCTCCAACTATAAGACCTCCTCTATCGACAGAGACCTCCAACTATAAAACCTCCTCTATTTGACAGAGACCTCCAACTATAAAACCTCCTCTATCGACAGAGACCTCCAACTATAAAACCTCCTCTATCGACAGAGACCTCCAACTATAAAACCTCCTCTATTTGACAGAGACCTCCAACTATAAAACCTCCTCTATCGACAGAGATCTCCAACTATAAGACCTCCTCTATGGACAGAGACCTCCAACTATAAAACCTCCTCTATC
>NC_092159.1:12219052-12291552 GCF_045791955.1 Oncorhynchus clarkii lewisi
GCTATGGCAGTGATAAGGCTGTATAATGTTGTTCTATGGCAGTGATAAGGCTGTATAATGTTGTGCTATGCCAGTGATAAGGCTGTATAATGTTGTTCTATGGCAGTGATAAGGCTGTATAATGTTGTGCTATGGCAGTGATAAGGCTTGGCTGTATAATGTTGTGCTATGCCAGTGATAAGGCTTGGCTGTATAATGTTGTGCTATGGCAGTGATAAGGCTGTATAATGTTGTGCTACGCCAGTGATGAGGCTTGGCTGTACAATGTTCAGCTATGCCAGTGCAGTGTGTGTGTGTGTGTGATTTGATTGTATTGCCATAAAATGATGAGAAATAGAGATTAAATGATTCAGTTCAACGTCTAGTTTTGATTGACATTTGGCAGAGTCTTCAACTGACGTGAATTCAGCGTGAAATCAGAAACAGAAATGTACCAAGTCATTGGATTTAGGTTCAGAGTTGTGTGGAAAAGAGACTAAATGCCCTTACGTTGATGACCTCATGCAAATCGTCATCATAGACCTTTTTGGGGGGTGACAAGACATGGAAGCAACGTTGATTCAGCCAGAAGAGAGAGGATGAGGGAAGGGAGGGGACACAAGAAGGGGCCGGGGGACTGATTGATTTAAAAAAGTGAGGGCAGGAAATTGAGAGAGAGGTGCCAGAGCCTGTCTACCTGCCTTCTGCTGCTGTTGGGCTGGGAGGGACAGGGAGGAGAGGTCCTTAGAAAAGATCAGTAAAGTTCAGCTCATCTGGGCAGCATGGTGCTGGGAGACTGGCTGAGCTGGGAGACTGGCTGAGCTGGGAGACTGGCTGAGCTGGGAGGGACAGGGAGGAGAGGTCCTTAGAAAATACCAGTAAAGTTCAGCTCATCTTGGCAGCATGGTGCTGGGAGGCTGTCTGAGCTGGGAGATTGGCTGAGCTGGGAGACTGGCTGAGCTGGGAGACTGGCTGAGCTGGGAGACTGGCTGAGCTGGGAGGGACAGGGAAGAGAGGTCCTTAGAAAAGACCAGTAAAGTTCAGCTCATCTTGGCAGGATGGTGCTGGGAGACTGGCTGAGCTGGGAGATTGGCTGAGCTGGGAGACTGGCTGAGCTGGGAGACTGGCTGAGCTGGGAGGGACAGGGAAGAGAGGTCCTTGGAAAAGACCAGTAAAGTTCAGCTCATCTTGGCAGGATGGTGCTGGGAGACTGGCTGAGCTGGGAGATTGGCTGAGCTGGGAGACTGGCTGAGCTGGGAGACTGGCTGAGCTGGGAGGGACAGGGAAGAGAGGTCCATACAAAAGACCAGTAAAGTTCAGCTCATCTTGGCAGCATGGTGCTGGGAGGCTGGCTGAGCTGGCTGAGGTCTAAGGGAGGGAGGGGGAGAGAGAGATCTATTTCACTTCCCTTGGCAATTTAAACATATGTTTCCCATGCCAATAAAGCCCTTTGAATTTAATTGAGAGAGAAAGACAGGGAGCGAGAGATCGAGAGGTGAGGGATAGGGAAGTCTGGCTGAGCTTGCTGTGGTCTGAGGCAATCTCTCTCAGCCACTCAGACTAACACATGGTGTCTGTCAACAGCCATCACCTCTCTGCTCTCCCCCAGCTCAGAACGCGGCCAGCAGCAGCAGTGTGTGTGTCTCCCTCCACACATCTCACTCCCAGTGAGTGTACGATTACTAAAGAGCTTGTTACCACTCAATATATTAAGTTAGGAGTTAGCAGAGGAGGAAGAGGCAGGGAGAGGGCAAACAGGGTGAGGAAGAAGACATGAGGGAAGGAAGAGGGAGATAGGATAAATGGAGTGAGGAGAGAGGAGGAGGAGAGAGGAGGGGGAGAGGATCTGAAAGCTGGAAAGCTGAAGCAGAACTGTTGTGTCCACTACTGATAACAAGAGAAAGCATCAGAAATCCTGTTCCACCCCCCAACCCAGGGCTCAGTGATTTTATTTGTCAACCTTTAATCGTGGGAGGAGCCTTTGGAACTTGACAATACTATCATCACCATGCACAAGTGTCTGTCTCTCCATCCCTCTCTGCCTCCCTCTCCGCCTGCCCCTCTCTCTCCCTAGACGTTGCCTATGGTCAAACATGACCTACATACTCTCACACAGACACACATTTCCTCTGACCAGTCCAATAGGATTTTCCAGAACTGTGTAGAGATGCCAGTCATCCATTATGCAGAGGCCGGGTGTTGACAGGAATGTTACTGACTGAGGCTGGATCAAAGGAGAGCATTATGAATGTGTAAAATAAACTGTACCACTGTTTGAATCTCTCTCTCTGTCTCTCAGGTATACCATCTGTATTCTGAGTTGGCCCTCACCCCTCTCTTCCTCCCTATATTACCAAATAGCCTTCCTCCTCTTTCCCCCTCTGCCCCCCTTATTATCCTAATGTACCACCTAGTCTTCTCCTCCTCTTTCCCCTTATTATCCTACTGTAGCACCTAGTCCTCTCCTCCTCTTTCCCCCTGTGCCCCCTTATCCTAATGTACCACCTAGTCCTCTCCTCCTCTTTCCCCCGTATTATCCTAATGTACCACCTAGTCCTCTCCTCCTATTTCCCCCTTATTATCCTAATGTACCACCTAGTCCTCTCCTCCTCTTTCCCCTTATTATCCTAATGTACCACCTAGTCCTCTCCTCCTCTTTCCCCTTATTATCCTAATGTACCACCTAGTCCTCTCCTCCTCTTTCCCCTTATTATCCTAATGTACCACCTAGTCCTCTCCTCCTCTTTCCCCCTCTGCACCCCTTATTATCCTAATGTACCACCTAGTCCTCTCCTCCTCTTTTCCCTCCCACTTCATTCTTCTGTAAGGGATGAGAGTGTTGCCTCAGTACCATCCCTGTTGTTTTATCCTACCTGCTACAGTACATGCTGCCTAAGGGAAAGATAAGACTGTCTCACACTTACAATACTACAGGCAAATGGGCCACATACAGAGACAACACACACACTTTCACTGTACCGAGAGTCACTGAAGAAAATGGCCTTGGGCTGAAGCCTTTGAGAGAAGCTGAGTAAGACTCTATCTGTATCTCAAGTGGAACCCTTTCCCCTAAATAGTGCACTACTTTAGACCAGGGCCATATCCCCTATATAGTGCACTACTTTAGACCGGGACCTGTATGGCTCCAGTCAAAAATAGTGCAACAATAGGGGATATAGTGCCAACCAAGTGTATACCTATGACAGCTCACAGCAGCACCGATGTCTCTCTGTGTACCCTATTTGATATCTGGCAGTGAAATAGTACAGCTGACTGACTGACTGACAGGCTGAAGAACTGGTTAGCTGACGGGCTGATGGACTGGCTGGCTGACTGGCTGGCTGACTGACTGACAGGCTGACGAACTGGTTGGCTGAAGGGCTGATGGACTGGCAGACGGACTGGCTGGCTGACGGACTGGCAGACGGACTGGCTGGCTGACGGACTGGCAGTCGAACTAGCTGACGGGCTGACGGGCTGACTGACTGGCAGACAGACTGGCTGACAGACTAGCTGGCTGGCTGACTGGCAGACAGACTGGCTGACTGACTGACTGGCTGGCTAGGTGTTGCAAACATGCTGTACAAGACGAAAAAGAGGGGAAGAGACAATTAGAGGAAGAGGGTGTAAAGGGAAGAGGTGCTCTACAACATGAAAGAAAGAAGGGAAAAAGAGCGATGTACTCCAGATCCCTTTTCTCCTCTGTTTTCTATCCCCCTTCTGGGGAAGAAACAAGTTGCTAATGGACTTGGTGGTTTTTTTTAAGATGTAGCTGGTGTATGTCAGGCCTGGCTATGTGTGTGTGTGTCTGTGTTACAGAGGTAAAATAATGACAGAAGTGCACATGCATGTAAAGTATGATAAGCACTCCTATAAACCGTTTTTGCAGAAAATATTTGCAAACATGTAACTTCTTTGAGAATAGATGCAGCAACAGTCGAAAACACATACTGTGATGTAGGAATAAATACAACAACACTTACAAACAATTTAACTTGATATGTGAACAAATTCCCCAGCAGAGAGAAACACGAGCGCTCTGGTGGGCGGGCTTTTTCTTCCAGCCAATTAGGTGAGGTGTTGTCATTCTGGAACATTCTTTCAAGCAGTCTTGGAAGTAGGCTTTCCACTGTGCTAAATATGGATCACATTTGATGAAATTACTAAATGATATTCACAGAATTTAAAAGCTACAGCAAGGTGTTGGTGAGGAAGATGAAAAAACTGATTCCACATAGCACAGCCTCTACAAAGCTGATGCTAGCTAACGTTAGAGCCTTCTTTGGCTAGCTAACGTTAGAGCCTTCTTTGGCTAGCCTGTATCTAGATATTCTAGCTATGTAGCTACTTGTCATTTGGTTGAGACTAACATTGCTTTATAAAAGCATGGTTTGCTCAGTGTATATTCGGTGTGTCGTTGGTTAGCAAGCTAACGTTAGCTAGCTTGTTAGTGATGTTTTGAGGAGAGAGCAGGCTAGCTCCCTGTAGAATCAAGAGGGGATGGGTGAGAAGATTAGATGTGCAATGGCTTCAATCGGGGTGTTGTTGTATCCAGACGAGATGACAGCATTGTCGAACCAATCCAAAGATAGACATGTTATTGGCTTACTGTGAGCTGCTTTCCCTGTTACAGCCACAACATCATTATCATGGCTGGCTCCCGAGAGGCGTAGCGGTCTAAGGCACTGCATCTCGGTGCTAGAGGCGTCACTACAGTCAACCTGGTTCGGATCCAAGCTGTATCACAACCGGGCGTGATTGGGTGTAGGCCGGTGAAGGCCAATTGTGCGCCGTCATTGTAAATAATAATTTGTTCTTAACTAACTTGCCTAGTTAAATAAAGTCTAAATAAATAGTTTTAGATCATGTAGTCATGTATCTGCAGACCACAGAGGAGGAGAAAAGCCTGCTTTGGGTCAGCTAGCTAGAACAACATCAGCTAGCTGGCTATAATATCAGACAGACTTTTCCTAGCAAAAGCATGAACAGAGCTAGCTATCTGTAGAGACATTACTGTTTGAAACCACCACATGCACAGCATCTGTGTTACATTCCATATGATGTATTAATCTCTTTGTACTGTATCCCTCCCTATCTGTCTCAAGTTGTAAAAATCATCATCATAAAGAATAGTGAATTCTGTCGAATTGTCAATCGGACTGAATTTCTCATTAAAATAATGATGTGCCTCTCCTTCAGATCTGCCAAACACAACTCTGTCTCTGTTAGCCACACGACCACTGCCTCGGTGGTTGGGGAAGCTCCTTCCTAGATGGCCCTGTCCAGAGGTGACATTGAACAGGGGCCACAGTGTCTCCCAACCCTACACTAGCTTATGTGCCGGGGGCCACAGTGTCTCCCAACCCTACACTAGCTTAAGTGCCAGGGGCCACAGTGTCTCCCAACCCTACACTAGCTTATGTGCCGGGGGCCACAGTGTCTCCCAACCCTAAACTAGCTTAAGTGCCGGGGGCCACAGTGTCTCCCAACCATACACTAGCTTATGTGCCGGGGGCCACAGTGTCTCCCAACCCTACACTAGCTTACGTGCCGGGGGACACAGTGTCTCCCAACCCTACACTAGCTTATGTGCCGGGGGACACAGTGTCTCCCAACCCTACACTAGCTTATGTGCCGGGGGACACAGTGTCTCCCAACCCTACACTAGCTTATGTGCCGGGGGACACAGTGTCTCCCAACCCTACACTAGCTTATGTGCCGGGGGGCTTCAGCTTGTCTTATCTGGGCCCGTATTCACAAAGCGTCATAAAGTAGGACTGTAGATCTATGAAGAATGTTGCCATTTAGATCATAATTAATCAAATGATATGGACGGGTGGGACCTGACCCTAGATCAGCACTCCTACTCTTTGATGCTTTTGTGAATAATGTGTGATCTTAGGCATGCTCCCACTAATCTCTCCTCCCTCTTTCGCTCTGTCTCCCCTCCCGGAGGAGCTGAGCCCCTGGTCGTGCTGCAGCTATGGACTGATTTCACTGTGCGTGCTACCTTGTCCTGAACCCCTGCTGATCAAGCTCTCCTTCCTTGTCTCCTTCCCCTCTTCCCTATATCCTTCCCCCTTCCCTGTCTCCTTCCCCTCTTCCCTGTCTCCTTCCCCTCCTTCCTGTCTCTTTCCCTGTTTCCTTCCTCTCTTCTCTGTCTCCTTCCCCTCTTCCCTGTCTCCTTCCCTGTCTCCTTCCCCTCTTCCCTGTCTCCTTCCCCTCTTCCCACTCTCCTTCTCCATCTCCTTCCCCTCTTCCCTCTCTCCTTCCCCGTCACCTTCCCCTCTTCCCTCTCTCCTTCCTCTCTTCCCTGTCTCCTTCACTGTCTCCTTCCCCTCTTCCCTGTCTCCTTCCCTGTCTCCTTACCCTCTTCCCACTCTCCTTCCCTGTCTCCTTCCCCTCTTCCCACTCTCCTTCCCTGTCTCCTTCCCCTCTTCCCTCTCTCCTTCCCCTCTTCCCTCTCTCCTTCCCCTCTTCCCTATATCCTTCCCCCTTCCCTGTCTCCTTCCCTGTCTCCTTCCCCTCTTCCCAGTCTCCTTCCCTGTTTCCTTCCTCTCTTCCCTGTCTCCTTCCTCTCTTCCCTGTCTCCTTCCCCTCTTCCCTGTCTCCTTCCCCTCTTCCCACTCTCCTTCCCCTCTTCCCTCTCTCCTTCCCCTCTTCCCACTCTCCTTCCCCTCTTCCTGTCTCCTTCCATGTCTCCTTCCCTGTCTCCTTCACCTCCTTCCTGTCTCCTTCCCCTCTGCCCTGACCCTCTCTCTCAGTATGGCTGATTGGTTTGTGACCCTGTTATTCATATTTCACGGGGTGCTTAACATGACATTTCACGGGGTGCTTAACAGGACATTTCATGGGGTGCTTAACATGACATTTCACGGGGTGCTTAACATGATATTTCACGGGGTGCTTAACATGACATTTCACGGGGTGCTTAACATGATATTTCACGGGGTGCTTAACATGACATTTCACGGGGTGCTTAACATGACATTTCATCTAGGGCTTAACATGACATTTCACGGGGTGCTTAACATGATATTTCACGGGGTGCTTAACATGACATTTCATGGGGTGCTTAACATGACATCCCATGACATTTCATGGGGGGGCTTAACATGACATTTCATGGGGTGCTTAACAGGACATTTCACAGGGTGCTTAACATGACATTTCACAGGGTGCTTAACATGACATTTCACGGGGTGCTTAACATGACATTTCAAAGGGTGCTTAACATGACATTTCACGGGGTGCTTAACATGACATTTCACAGGGTGCTTAACATGACATTTCACAGGGTGCTTAACATGACATTTCATGGGGTGCTTAACATGATATTTCACTGGGTGCTTAACATGACATTTCATGGGGTGCTTAACATGATATTTCACGGGGTGCTTAAAGTGACATTTCATGGGGTGCTTAACATGACATTTCATGGGGTGCTTAACATGACATTTCATGGGGGGGCTTAACATGACATTTCATGGGGTGCTTAACAGGACATTTCACAGGGTGCTTAACATGACATTTCACGGGGTGCTTAACATGACATTTCACGGGGTGCTTAACATGACATTTCAAAGGGTGCTTAACATGACATTTCACGGGGTGCTTAACATGACATTTCACAGGGTGCTTAACATGACATTTCACAGGGTGCTTAACATGACATTTCATGGGGTGCTTAACATGATATTTCACTGGGTGCTTAACATGACATTTCATGGGGTGCTTAACATGATATTTCACGGGGTGCTTAAAGTGACATTTCATGGGGTGCTTAACATGACATTTCATGGGGTGCTTAACATGATATTTCACGGGGTGCTTAACATGACATTTCATGGGGTGCTTAACATGATATTTAATGGGGTGCTTAACATGACATTTCATGGGGTGCTTAACATGACATTTCATGGGGTGCTTAACATGACATTTCATGGGGTGCTTAACATGATATTTCACGGGGTGCTTAACATGACATTTCATGGGGGGGCTTAACATGATATTTCATGGGGTGCTTAACATGATATTTCACGGGGTGCTTAACATGACATTTCATGGGGTGCTTAACATGATATTTCATGGGGTGCTTAACATGACATTTCATGGGGTGCTTAACATGAGATTTCATGGGGTGCTTAACATGACATTTCATGGGGTGCTTAACATGACATTTCATGGGGTGCTTAACATGATATTTCACGGGGTGCTTAACATGATATTTCACGGGGTGCTTAACATAACATTTCATGGGGTTCTTAACATGACATTTCACGGTGTGCTGAACATGACATTTCACGGGGTGCTTAACATGACATTTCATCTAGGGCTTAACATGACATTTCACGGGGTGCTTAAAATGATATTTCACAGGGTGCTTAACATGACATTTCATGGGGTGCTTAACATGACATTTCATGGGGTGCTTAACATGACATTTCACGGGGTGCTTAACATGATATTTCACGGGGTGCTTAACATGATATTTCACGGGGTGCTTAACATGACATTTCACGGGGTGCTTAACATGATATTTCACGGGGTGCTTAACATGACATTTCACGGGGTGCTTAACATGATATTTCACGGGGTGCTTAACATGACATTTCACGGGGTGCTTAACATGATATTTCACGGGGTGCTTAACATGACATTTCACGGGGTGCTTAACATGACATTTCATCTAGGGCTTAACATGACATTTCACGGGGTGCTTAACATGATATTTCACGGGGTGCTTAACATGACATTTCATGGGGTGCTTAACATGACATCTCATGGGGTGCTTAACATGACATTTCACGGGGTGCTTAACATGACATTTCATGGGGTGCTTAACATGACATTTCACGGGGTGCTTAACATGACATTTCATGGGGTGCTTAACATGACATTTCACGGGGTGCTTAACATGACATTTCATGGGGTGCTTAACATGACATTTCATGGGGTGCTTAACATGACATTTCACGGGGTGCTTAACATGACATTTCATGGGGTGCTTAACATGACATTTCATGGGGTGCTTAACATGATATTTCACGAGGTGCTTAACATGACATTTCACGGGGTGCTTAACATGATATTTCACAGGGTGCTTAACATGACATTTCACGGGGTGCTTAACATGATATTTCATGGGGTGCTTAACATGACATTTCATGGGGGGGCTTAACATGACATTTCATGGGGTGCTTAACAGGACATTTCACAGGGTGCTTAACATGACATTTCACGGGGTGCTTAACATGACATTTCAAAGGGTGCTTAACATGACATTTCACGGGGTGCTTAACATGACATTTCACAGGGTGCTTAACATGACATTTCACAGGGTGCTTAACATGACATTTCATGGGGTGCTTAACATGATATTTCACTGGGTGCTTAACATGACATTTCATGGGGTGCTTAACATGATATTTCACGGGGTGCTTAAAGTGACATTTCATGGGGTGCTTAACATGACATTTCATGGGGTGCTTAACATGATATTTCACGGGGTGCTTAACATGACATTTCATGGGGTGCTTAACATGATATTTAATGGGGTGCTTAACATGACATTTCATGGGGGGGCTTAACATGACATTTCATGGGGTGCTTAACATGATATTTCATGGGGTGCTTAACATGATATTTCATGGGGTGCTTAACATGATATTTCATGGGGTGCTTAACATGATATTTCACGGGGTGCTTAACAGGACATTTCACAGGGTGCTTAACATGACATTTCACGGGGTGCTTAACATGACATTTCACGGGGTGCTTAACATGACATTTCAAAGGGTGCTTAACATGACATTTCACGGGGTGCTTAACATGACATTTCACAGGGTGCTTAACATGACATTTCACAGGGTGCTTAACATGACATTTCATGGGGTGCTTAACATGATATTTCACTGGGTGCTTAACATGACATTTCATGGGGTGCTTAACATGATATTTCACGGGGTGCTTAAAGTGACATTTCATGGGGTGCTTAACATGACATTTCATGGGGTGCTTAACATGATATTTCACGGGGTGCTTAACATGACATTTCATGGGGTGCTTAACATGATATTTAATGGGGTGCTTAACATGACATTTCATGGGGTGCTTAACATGACATTTCATGGGGTGCTTAACATGACATTTCATGGGGTGCTTAACATGATATTTCACGGGGTGCTTAACATGACATTTCATGGGGGGGCTTAACATGATATTTCATGGGGTGCTTAACATGATATTTCACGGGGTGCTTAACATGACATTTCATGGGGTGCTTAACATGATATTTCATGGGGTGCTTAACATGACATTTCATGGGGTGCTTAACATGAGATTTCATGGGGTGCTTAACATGACATTTCATGGGGTGCTTAACATGACATTTCATGGGGTGCTTAACATGATATTTCACGGGGTGCTTAACATGATATTTCACGGGGTGCTTAACATAACATTTCATGGGGTTCTTAACATGACATTTCACGGTGTGCTGAACATGACATTTCACGGGGTGCTTAACATGACATTTCATCTAGGGCTTAACATGACATTTCACGGGGTGCTTAAAATGATATTTCACAGGGTGCTTAACATGACATTTCATGGGGTGCTTAACATGACATTTCATGGGGTGCTTAACATGACATTTCACGGGGTGCTTAACATGACATTTCACGGGGTGCTTAACATGATATTTCACGGGGTGCTTAACATGATATTTCACGGGGTGCTTAACATGACATTTCACGGGGTGCTTAACATGATATTTCACGGGGTGCTTAACATGACATTTCACGGGGTGCTTAACATGACATTTCACGGGGTGCTTAACATGATATTTCACGGGGTGCTTAACATGACATTTCACGGGGTGCTTAACATGACATTTCACGGGGTGCTTAACATGACATTTCATCTAGGGCTTAACATGCCATTTCACGGGGTGCTTAACATGATATTTCACGGGGTGCTTAACATGACATTTCATGGGGTGCTTAACATGACATTTCACGGGGTGCTTAACATGACATTTCACGGGGTGCTTAACATGACATTTCATCTAGGGCTTAACATGACATTTCACGGGGTGCTTAACATTATATTTCACGGGGTGCTTAACATGACATTTCATGGGGTGCTTAACATGACATTTCACGGGGTGCTTAACATGACATTTCATGGGGTGCTTAACATGACATTTCACGGGGTGCTTAACATGACATTTCATGGGGTGCTTAACATGACATTTCACGGGGTGCTTAACATGACATTTCATGGGGTGCTTAACATGACATTTCATGGGGTGCTTAACATGACATTTCACGGGGTGCTTAACATGACATTTCATGGGGTGCTTAACATGACATTTCACGGGGTGCTTAACATGACATTTCATGGGGTGCTTAACATGACATTTCACGGGGTGCTTAACATGACATTTCATGGGGTGCTTAACATGACATTTCATGGGGTGCTTAACATGACATTTCACGGGGTGCTTAACATGACATTTCATGGGGTGCTTAACATGACATTTCATGGGGTGCTTAACATGATATTTCACGGGGTGCTTAACATGACATTTCACGGGGTGCTTAACATGATATTTCACAGGGTGCTTAACATGACATTTCATGGGGTGCTTAACATGACATTTCACGGGGTGCTTAACATGACATTTCATGGGGTGCTTAACATGACATTTCATGGGGTGCTTAACATGATATTTCATGGGGTGCTTAACATGACATTTCACGGGGTGCTTAACATGATATTTCACGGGGTGCTTAACATGACATTTCATGGGGTGCTTAACATGATATTTCATGGGGTGCTTAACATGACATTTCATGGGGTGCTTAACATGACATTTCATGGGGTGCTTAACATGATATTTCATGGGGTGCTTAACATGACATTTCATGGGGTGCTTAACATGATATTTCATGGGGTGCTTAACATGACATTTCATGGGGTGCTTTGAATTGAAACTGGGATTGGGTATTGGGATATGTGAAAGTTAAATGTAGGGATCCTATCCGTTTTCTATAACAACATGAAAATAAACCACTGTTTTCTATCTAACTTTCCAACTGTTGTTCCCTTGTGTTGCTTTGGAAACTACGGCTGTGGGCTGACCTCTGAGGTCATCGTGTTTAGACGCCATTCTAAATAGACGGGTTGGCTGACAACGTCACAAGAACTATGTGTGGACATTGATTTGGCCGGAAGGAGTCCGTGGTTAGGATTCTGAATGGTCATAAAGCTGGTAACAATGCCTGGAAGCTGCCTTGTAGGGAATCGTAGGTGGCTCGTTTCAGCTCATTGTGTCTTGTTCTTGATAACATGTCTTGTTTTGAGGTGTTTTGACTGATGTCATGTCTATGCTAATATGGCAACAAATCACCAGCTAGCTAACCAACAACTGTAATGATGTATTTGAGAGGCAACCAGTGCCTATTGTGCAAATGTATGAATGTTTTCTAGAAACATTTGGAGATATCGTTTACATTTTGTCAACAGTCTAAGCCAACCCTGTCTATTTTGCCCCATAGTTGTGCACATGTCAGTTTTGTTGGTAAACAACCAACCCGTCTATGCTCTGCTGGCTGGGGTCATGTCGCTGTCACTCACAGACGGAGAAGAAGGAAGGGGGGGAAGAGAAAGAGAAAGACAGAGATCAACAGAGTAATAGATGGAGAATGAGGGAGAGAAAGAGAAAGACAGAGATCAACAGAGTAATAGATGGAGAATGAGGGAGAGAAAGAGAAAGACAGAGATCAACAGAGTAATAGATGGAGAATGAGGGAGAGAAAGAGAAAGACAGAGATCAACAGAGTAATAGATGGAGAATGAGGGAGAGAAAGACAGAGATCAACAGAGTAATAGATGGAGAATGAGGGAGAGAAAGACAGAGATCAACAGAGTAATAGATGGAGAATGAGGGAGAGAAAGAGATGATTGGACGATTGCTGGAGCTTGTGACAGGATAGTGGGGGGGGGTAGAGGGAGGAGAAACGGCAAACTGAAAGGCAGAGCGCTTCATTACTAACTCCATCTAGACATGAGATTACATCTTCCCTACTCTCCTGTCCCTACTCTCCTGTCCCTACTCTCCTGTCCCTACCCTCCTGTCCCTACCCTCCTGTCCCTACTCTCCTGTCCCTACTCTCCTGTCCCTACTCCCCTGTCCCTACTCTCCTGTCCCTACTCTCCTGTCCCTACTCTCCTGTCCCTACTCTCCTGTCCCTACTCTCCTGTCCCTACTCCCCTGTCCCTACTCTCCTGTCCCTACTCTCTTTCTCACTCTTCTCCTTCTCCCCCCTGGCCTGTCTCTCTCTCTCGCTCTGCGTGAGCTAATTAACACACGAGCGCACAAACACACATTCATACGCACTAATTAAGGTAGTGTCGTTCTGATTCGGCCATCAACCTAATTAGGGTGAGGATCTCTGGCATCTTTCATGAGCCAATTAGCAATGAGAGGGATGTGTGTGCACACATATATGGCATGTGTGTACTGTTTGTGCTTGAACCTGTGTTGTGGGGCTGCAACTTAAACAGTCTGTGTCTCTCTCGTTCTCCCCCTCTCTCTCCTTAAACAGTCTGTGTCTCTCTTGTTCGCCCCCTCTCTCTCCTTAAACAGTCTGTGTCTCTCTCGTTCTCCCCCTCTCTCTCCTTAAACAGTCTGTCTCTCTCGTTCTCCTCCTCTCTCTCCTTAAACAGTCTGTGTCTCTCTCGTTCTCCCCCTCTGTCTCCTTAAACAGTCTGTGTCTCTCGTTCTCCCCCTCTCTCTCCTTAAACAGTCTGTGTCTCTCTCGTTCTCCCCCTCTCTCTCCTTAAACAGTCTGTCTCTCTCTCGTTCTCCCCCTCTCTCTCCTTAAACAGTCTGTGTCTCTCTCATTCTCCCCCTCTCTCTCCTTAAACAGTCTGTGTCTCTCTCGTTCTCCCCCTCTCTCTCCTTAAACAGTCTGTCTCTCTCTCGTTCTCCCCCTCTCTCTCCTTAAACAGTCTGTGTCTCTCTCGTTCTCCCCCTCTCTCTCCTTAAACAGTCTGTGTCTCTCTCGTTCGCCCCCTCTCTCTCCTTAAACAGTCTGTGTCTCTCTCGTTCTCCCCCTCTCTCTCCTTAAACAGTCTGTGTCTCTCTCGTTCTCCCCCTCTCTCTCCTTAAACAGTCTGTGTCTCTCGTTCTCCCCCTCTCTCCCCTTAAACAGTCTGTGTCTCTCTCGTTCTCCCCCTCTCTCTCCTTAAACAGTGTCTCTCTTCTTATGCTCTCTTTCTATCTCTCCGTCCTTTCCATCCTCTCCCTGTCTCCCTGCACTCTTCTTCCCTCTTTCCTGCCCACTCTCCTTCCTCCTCCTCGCTCTCCCGCCTCTCTCTCCTGTCCCTCAGACACACACACACACACACACACACACACACACAACATAAACCAAGGGAGCCGTCATCACACATGATCTGTATCAGCCTGACAGCGCTCACTTAAAATGAAATAAATCTGATCTCCAGAAAAACAAAGACACACACACACATTTCACACATGGAAGCTCCCTCACTGCAGCATGTTATGATGACTGAAAACGTATGCTAGGCTGTGTTCCAAATGGCACCCTATTCCCTTTATAGTGCACTACTTTTGTCCAGGGCCCACAGGGAATAGGGAGCCATTTGGATCGCTGTCCTAGATTAGCTGGAGTTCAACAGTGCAAGTGGTGAAGGGAACACAGAGACAGAGGCTCCACAGTGACAGATACGTTACTGTAGTGTGACATGACAATAGTCTCCACAGTGACAGTAGTCTCCACAGTGACAGAGGCTCAAACGATACTGTGAAGTGACAGTAGTCTCCACAGTGACAGAGGATCTACTGTACTGTGAAGTGACAGTAGTCTCCAGAGTGACAGAAGCTACACTGTACTGTGACTTGACAGTAGTCTCCACAGTGACCGAGGATCTACTCTAATGTGAAGTGACAGTAGTCTCCACAGTGACATATGTGTTACTGTACTGTGAAGTGACAGTAGTCTCCACAGTTATGGAGGAGTTAGTGTACTGTGACATGACAGTAGT
Source organism: Oncorhynchus clarkii lewisi (assembly GCF_045791955.1). Lineage (NCBI taxonomy): Eukaryota > Metazoa > Chordata > Actinopteri > Salmoniformes > Salmonidae > Oncorhynchus > Oncorhynchus clarkii. The sequence goes on from NC_092159.1 coordinate 12,234,110, forward strand.
CTCCACAGTGACAGAGGCAAAACTGTACTGTGACTCGACAGTAGTCTCCACAGTGACAGAGGCTATACTGTACTGTGAAGTGACAGTAGTCTCCACAGTGACCGATGATCTACTCTAATGTGAAGTGACAGTAGTCTCCACAGTGACAGAGGCAAAACTGTACTGTGACTCGACAGTAGTCTCCAGAGTGACAGAGGATCTACTGTACTGTGAAGTGACAGTAGTCTCCAGAGTGACAGAGGCTATACTGTACTGTGACTTGACAGTAGTCTCCACAGTGACAGAGGCAAAACTGTACTGTGACTCGACAGTAGTCTCCACAGTGACAGAGGATCTACTGTACTGTGAAGTGACAGTAGTCTCCAGAGTGACAGAGGCTACACTGTACTGTGACTTGACAGTAGTCTCCACAGTGACCGAGGATCTACTCTAATGTGAAGTGACAGTAGTCTCCACAGTGACATATGTGTTACTGTACTGTGAAGTGACAGTAGTCTCCACAGTGACAGAGGCTCTACTGTACTGTGAAGCGACAGTAGTCTCCACAGTTATGGTGGAGTTAGTGTACTGTGAAGTGACAGTAGTCTCCGCAGCGACAGAGGCTCCACTGTACTGTGAAGTGCAGTAGTCTCCACAGTGACATAGGCTCTACTGTCCTGTGAAGTGACAGTAGTCTCCACAGTGACAGATGTGTTACTGTACTGTGAAGTGACAGTAGTCTCCACAGTGAGAGAGTCTTTCTAGAAATAGTCTCACCACTGAGAAAGCACATGGATATATCCATAGCTGTATTTTCTCCTCTAGTCCTTAAGTGACCTTCTCTATTGGTTTAATATCTCTTGATTTCAAAAGACAGACACCATACAACACACACACACACAAACACACATATGGAAGCACAAACATACACACACACACACATAAAAATTGCTATCTAAATGTCAACCAGTCTATTAGTTTGTCAGACAGAGCAAAGCCAGAGAGATTGAGAAATGAAGAGAGAGAGAGAGAGAGAGAGGGGGGTGAAGAAGAGAGAGACAGAGAGAGAGAAGAGAGAGAGAGATAGAGAGGAGAAAGGGAGAGAGAGAGAGAGAGAGGAGAAAAGGAGAGCGACAGAGAGGAGAGAGACAGAGAGAGGCAGAGAGAGAGGAGGAGAGAGACAGAGACAGAGAGAGGAGAACATGAGAGAGACAGAGAGGAGAGACACAGAGAGAGGAGAAAAGGAGAGAGACAGAGATAGAGAGGATAAAAGGAGAGAGGCAGAGAGAGAGGAGGAGAGAGATAGAGACAGGGAGGGTAGAAAAGGAGAGAGACAGAGAGAGAGGAGGAGAGAGATAGAGACAAAGAGGGGAGAAAATGAGAGAGAGAGAGACAGAGAGGAGAAAAGGAGAGAGACAGAGACAGACAGGAGGAGAGATAGGGTTGGTCTAGTGGTTTATTCCTCATTAAACCTGTCAAGGCCAGTGTCTATAACTGCCTGCTGCAATACCCCTACTCCCCTTCTCTCCATCCTCTTTCCATCCCTCTCTTCTTCTTTCCCCCCTTTCCCCCTCCCTCCTCTTTCTTTCATCCATCCCCTCCCCTCTCCTCCCTCCTCTTTCCATCCCTCTTCTTCTTACCCCCTTTCCCACTCCCTCCCTTTTCATCATCCATCCCCTCCATCCCCTCTCCTCCCTCCATCCTCCACTTTTCTTTCTCCCCCTCCTGTTTGCTCCCTCTTTTATCCATCCCCCTCTCTTCTCTCCTTCCCTCCATCTCCCCTATCTCTTCAGCAGCCTCCCTCTGCATCTCTCCTCTCCTTCATCTCCGCCAACTCCCTACTGCCTTCCCTCATTTTCTCTCAGGCCTTCCATCCTTTCAATACCATCACTCTCCCTATTGCTTTTCCATGTGCATCTCTCTCCATCTCCCCTCTTCCCCAAAATATTCACCATCATATCTTCTACAAACTCTCTATCTAATATCGCTCCTCCACCTGCCATGTTGCTGTCTATCACCTTCCCTCACTCTTTATTCTCCTCTACTCTGTAATTATTTGTCCCATCTCTCCCTCTCTCTCTCTCTCTCTCTCTCTCTCTCTCTCTCTCTCTCTCTCTCTCACTCTCTCTCTCCCTCCCTCTGTCCAATCTCTCCCTATGTCTCTCTCTCCCCTCTGTCCCATCTCTCCCCCTCTCTCTCTCCCTCTGTCCCATCTCTCCCTCTCTCTCTCTCTCTCTCCCTGTGTCCCATCTCTCCCTCTCTCTCTCTCCCCTCTGTCCCATCTCTCCTCTCTCTCCCTCTGTCCCATCTCTCCCTCTCTCTCTCTCCCTCCTCTCCCTCTCTCTCTCTCCCTCTGTCCCATCTCTCCCTCTCTCTCTCTCTCACCTCTGTCCCATCTATCCCTCTCTCTCTACCTCCCTCTGTCCCATCTCTCCCTCTCTCTCTCCCTCTCTCTGTCCCGTCTCTCCCTCTCTCTGTCCCGTCTCTCCCTCTCTCTGTCCCATCTCTCCCTCTGTCCCATCTCGCCCTCCCTCTGTCCCATCTCTCCCTCCCTCTGTCCCATCTCTCCCTCCTTCTGTCCCATCTCTCCCTCTCTCTCCCCCTCCCTCTGTCCAATCTCTCTCTCCCTCTCTCTGTCCCGTCTCTCCCTCTCTCTGTCCCATCTCTCTGTCCCATCTCTCCCTCTCTCTCCCCCTCCCTCTGTCCAATCTCTCTCTCCCTCCCTCTGTCCCATCTCTCTGTCCCATCTCTCCCTCTCTCTCCCCCTCCCTCTGTCCAATCTCTCTCTCCCTCCCTCTGTCCCATCTCTCTCTCTCCCTCCCTCCCTCTGTCCCATCTCTCTCTCCCTCTCCCCCCCCCTCTGTCCCATCTCTCTCTCTCCCTCCCTCCCTCTGTCCCATCTCTCTCTCCCTCCCTCTGTCCCATCTCTCTCTCCCTCCCTCCCTCTGTCCCATCTCTCTCTCCCTCCCTCTGTCCATTCTCTCTTCCTCTCTCTCTCTCCCCCCTATATAAAGACTATCACAGAATCTCACACACACACATGCTAACTCTATTCCATCAATCAGTGTGCACATACGTATACACACACAAATACACTCTTCCTCTCCCTCCACCCCTCACGGTTGACACCCCTCCATCTGCAGTAGGTGTATCTCACTAGTCATCTGCGATAGCAAACATGGATAAAACCACCTACTGCAATTAACACAGTAAAATATAGCAGTGAGCAGCAATGTACGGTACTCACAGGATGACAGAAAGGACACAAAATCAGTTGGATAACAAAGCAACACTTTATCATGATGGAACTACTATCTTACTTTAATCATGAGTCTAAATAAACATCTGATGTATGGTTCCCGAGGAGATGGTTTTGAGCATTACTCTTACATATTCAAAGATTGGGTTGTTAATAGTTTCCCTGTTTTGTGAGATACTCAGTGAGGTTGATCTCAGAGAGGTCCCCGGTAGAGAGGTTGAGAGGTTGAGGTTGATCTCAGAGCGGTCCCCGGGAGAGAGGTTGAGAGGTTGAGGTTGATCTCAGAGAGGTCCCCGGGAGAGAGGTTGAGGTTGATCTCAGAGAGGTCCCCGGTAGAGAGGTTGAGAGGTTGAGGTTGATCTCAGAGAGGTCCCCGGGAGAGAGGTTGAGAGGTTGAGGTTGATCTCAGAGAGGTCCCCGGGAGAGAGGTTGAGGTTGATCTCAGAGAGGTCCCCGGTAGAGAGGTTGAGAGGTTGAGGTTGATCTCAGAGAGGTCCCCGGGAGAGAGATTGAGAGGTTGAGGTTGATCTCAGAGAGGTCCCCGGGAGAGAGGTTGAGGTTGATCTCAGAGAGGTCCCCGGTAGAGAGGTTGAGAGGCTGAGGTTGATCTCAGAGAGGTCATCGGTAGAGAGGTTGAGAGGTTGAGGTTGATCTCAGAGAGGTCCCCGGTAGAGAGGTTGAGAGGTTGAGGTTGATCTCAGAGAGGTCCATGAGAAGTGGATGTGACTTGTGGTCCATGAGAAGTGGATCTGACTTGTGGTCCATGAGAAGTGGATCTGACTTGTGGTCCATGAGAAGTGGATCTGACTTGTGGTCCATGAGAAGTGGATCTGACTTGTGGTCCATGAGAAGTGGATCAGAATTGTGGATCAGACTTGTGGTCCATGAGAAGTGGATCTGACTTGTGGTCCATGAGAAGTGGATCAAACTTGTGGTCCATGAGAAGTGGATCTGACTTGTGGTCCATGAGAAGTGGATCTGACTTGTGGTCCATGAGAAGTGGATCTGACTTGTGGTCCATGAGAAGTGGATCAGACTTGTGGTCCATGAGAAGTGGATCTGACTTGTGGTCCATGAGAAGTGGATCTGACTTGTGGTCCATGAGAAGTGGATCTGACTTGTGGTCCATGAGAAATGGATCTGACTTGTGGTCCATGAGAAGTGGATCTGACTTGTGGTCCATGAGAAGTGGATCTGACTTCTGGTCCATGAGAAATGGATCTGACTTGTGGTCCATGAGAAGTGGATCAGACTTGTGGTCCATGAGAAGTGGATCAGACTTGTGGTCCATGAGAAGTGGAATTGTTAGGATTATTTGAAGCATTAGCGTTACATAGTCGAAAAAAAGGGAATTGTTAACAGTGTCCTTATTCTTTAAGATATCAAGGCCAAACTGAACATGGTTCATCATGGTCATATCTTTGACTGTAAAAGGTTTTAGGTTGATAGGCCCTCTTGTAAAGTGGATTTACAAAGGATTTAAATGGACATGGAAAATCAGATTTGCTGATTGATCAATAACTCAGCCATGTCTTAACCAATCCCATAGCTTTGCTCAGGTTCAGAGATCTACCATGGGCCTACATACATCATTTGAACTTAAGGTTCATGAGAATAAGTTTTTCTAAGTTTTCCAAAATGTCCAAGAAAAATCTTTCCTGCAGACCATTCTAAAATTGATTAAATTGTATTTTTCCCTCGTCAATCTACACACAATACCCCATAATGACAAAGCAAAAACAGGTTTCTGGATTTTTTGCAAATGTATTAAATATACATTTAAAAAATATCACATTTACACATTTACATATTGCTCTCAGAATGTATCTACATCTGTGGACTGCTCTCAGAATGTATCTACATCTGTGGACTGCTCTCAGAATGTATCTACATCTGTGGACTGCTCTCAGAATGTATCTACATCTGTGGACTGCTCTCAGAATGTATCTACATCTGTGGACTGCTCTCAGAATGTGTCTACATCTGTGGACTGCTCTCAGAATGTGTCTGCATCTGTGGACTGCTCTCAGAATGTGTCTACATCTGTGGACTGCTCTCAGAATGTGTCTACATCTGTGGACTGCTCTCAGAATGTGTCTACATCTGTGGACTGCTCTCAGAATGTATCTACATCTGTGGACTGCTCTCAGAATGTATCTACAGAGAGGAAGCAGAGAGGAGCTTTTCAAAGCTGAAGCTCATCAAATCCTACCTGAGGGCCACCATGCCACAGGAACGCCTTAGTGGCCTTGCTGTCATCAGTATTAACCATGCAATAGCGGGGCAGATTTCGTATGATGATGTCATTGAATACTTGGCATCAAGGAAGGCAAGAAAGGTCAAGGTTTAACAATTTAGTTGGTGTGTTTCTTGTTTGAAGTTCAATAGTGTAATAATCAGGTTCTCTTCTTTATAAGTGTGTTATTCTATTTGTGTATTTGTGTGATATATGATTTGTGTAATTGAGTTTTATTTGTGTGTTTTTGTTAGCAATAGGGTAGTAATTCAATTATCTTTTTAATTGTATTTATATACTACAATTTGTTTATATTTGTCTTTTTTACTTATTTTTTTATATTTATCAGTCTTATTAGTCTTATTTTTGTATATATTTTTATATTTATATAGTTTTAATTGTTATGATTATTTATGTGTTGTTCCAAATGTCTGAATAAAAATAACAGTTAGAGCAGAATGGTGATTCGGAGCGCTACGGACAATTCCTTCGACCTCATGGCTTGGTTTTTGCTCTGACATGCACTGTCAACGGTGGGACCTTATATAGACAGGTGTGTGCCTTTCCAAATCATGTCCAATCAATTGAATTTACCACAGGTGGACTCCAATCAAGTTGTAGAAACATCACAAGGATGATCAATGGAAACAGGATGCTCCTGAGCTCAATTTAGAGTCTCATAGCAAAGGGTCTGAATACTTATGTAAATAAGGTACTTCTGTTTTAATTTATAAACATTTCTAAAAACCTGTTTTCACTTTTTCATTAAAAGGTATTGTGTGTAGATTGATGATTTAAAAAAAGATATTAAATCCATTTTAGAATAACGTAACAAAATGTGGGAAATGTCAAGGGGTCTGAAAACTTTCCCAATTTCCCAACTTTCCCAATGCACTGTATGCTTGAGTTATTTGACCATGTCAAGGATTTTTTTTTACAATCAACCCATAGTAAAAATGAGATATTCACACACCTGGCCCTAGCTCAGCAGTGACAACAACCATAATTAACATAACTTTTCAGTTGTTTTCATTTCTTTCTTTATTTTTTATTTTACCCCTTTTTCTCCCTAATTTCGTGGTATCCAATTGTTTAGTAGCTACTATCTTGTCTCAACTCAACTCCCGTACGGGCTCGGGAGAGACGAATGTTGAAAGTCATGCGTCCTCCGATGCACAACCCAACCAAGCCGCACTGCTTCTTAACACCAGCCGCACCAATGTGTCGGAGGAAACACCGTGCACCTGGCAACCTTGGTTAGCGTGCACTGCACCCGGCCCGCCACAGTAGTCGCTGGTGCGTGATGAGACCGGTGATGAGACCTACCGGCCAAGCCCTCCCTAACCCGGACGACGCTAGGCCAATTGTGCGTCGCCCCACGTACCTCCCGGTCGCGGCCAGTTACGACAGAGCCTGGGTGCGAACCCAGAGTCTCTGGTGGCACAGCTGGCGCTGCAGTACAGCGTCCTTAACCACTGCGCCACCCGGGAGGCCCCAGTTGTTCTTTTAACAAAACAACAACAACAGAAGTGAAAGGGTCGTTGTTGCCTGTGGCAACTCAGACACTAAAACAATATGTGACCCAATTAACGAGGTCATCGCTGTCTTCCTGGTGTGAGGGATTCTGGGTATGGCCTTAGGTAATGGACACATGCGCATGTGCACAAACACACAACTGGACACTGGTATGGCCTGTAGTAAGAGCCAGAGCAGTACACTACTGTTTGTTTGTTTACCACTGTTCGCATGCAGAGCTGAACATTCACAGGAAAACACAGTGAATCCCTTCAAATAATTCCTTAAAAAAAAATGGGTGGCTATTGGAGGCCCAGGAATGTGTTCCTTGGGGCCAGAACTGGCCAGCAGACCACTAGTTGCAGACCAATCTTATAGACAGATATAAGAAGATCGGCCAGTCAATCAACATGTCAAAGGTTGAATTAAAGATCAATATTTTATCTTCAGAAGATGACTAGAAAACAGTAATGAGCTTATCAAGAGCCGGATGATTGATTGGCCTCTATATGCCGATTATGTCACTGTAAGTCAAGTCTTATTGGGTCATATATGCCCTGTGTGCCAATCAGCATCTAAGACGTTGTTTGTCATATTTGTTAATAATTGTAAAAAAAAAAGAAAGGTGCATCTATTGTCAATGACTTCTCAATAAACTGAAAAGAAGAAACTATTTATTGAGAACGTTTTTCAATGTATTCATGTGAAATATAAATGACTGAAATGACTAACTTCAATTATAATTGACCCCCACCCTGTTTGGTACACATAGGCAGAGGCCCAGAGGCCCAAACACTCCAGTGAGGAAAACAGCCCACAACAGTTCCTCTCTTTACTCTACGAATGTACATCCAGCCAGTGTCAAACCCTACTGCATCCAAACTGCATTAAAACCTTAGCCCGCTCTTGTCTTTATATCAGCCTATTCCAATGACTACAGTCTCAAATGGCACACTATTCCCTTACATAGTGCCATACGGGCCCTGCTCAAACGTAATGCACTAATATAGGGAAGAGGGAGCCATTTGGGATGAACCCTATAAGTCTCTATACACCTGGGGTGTCTCTGGGAGGCCAAGCTTTCAGGCTGAGAGAGAGGAAAAGGCTGTTTCTCAGGAATGTGTTATTGTGTAACTGCAGTTCATGGGGTACGGCTAGCTTTTGATTCAAAGTCTTTTTCCCGGTTATAATTGATGCTAATGCATGTTGTGTTGTCTGGGTACCTCGTTAGAAGTACATCTGCAGCCCATTAGTCCAAGACTTTGTTGTTACCTCAACTCTTTCTTTCTCCCTCTCACTTCTTTTCTCTCTCAACTACCTCTCCATCTTTCTATCAATCGACACTATACCTCTCCCTCTCTTTACCTCTCCCTCTCTTTCCCTCTCTCTCTCTTTACCTCTCTCTCTCTTTACCTCTCTCTCTCTTTACCTCTCTCTCTCTTTACCTCTCTCTCTCTTTACCTCTCTCTCTCTTTACCTCTCTCTCTCTTTACCTCTCTCTCTCTTTACCTCTCCCTCTCTTTACCTCTCCCTCTCTTTCCCTCTCCCTCTCTTTACCTCTCTCACCTTCTCTATATTTCACCAACTCTCTCTCACCCCCCTCATTCTGTTACAGCCCTGTGTTTAATAGCCTCGTCCTGTCTGTCTCAAGGTGCATTGGATCTCTATAGAGTGCTGCTGTACAGGGAAACTGTTTCTCTCCCTCCCTCCATATCCCTCTCTCGTCATCTCCCCCTTTCTCTCTCCTTCTCTCTTTCTATATCCCAATGTTTTTAAGTGCTCTGGGGCAACAAGCTTTCAGGCCCCTGTGTACCAATCCATTCAACAAGAGAGAAGGAGAAGATGAAAAAAGGAACAAGAGAAGTGTTGTACCTCCCCCTACATCCACAGTGCTGTACCTCCCCCTACATCCACAGTGCTGTACCTCCCCCTACATCCACAGTGCTGTACCTCCCCCTACATCCACAGTGCTGTACCTCCCCCTACATCCACAGTGCTGTACCTCCACCTACATCCACAGTGCTGTACCTCCACCTACATCCACAGTGCTGTACCTCCACCTACATCCACAGTGCTGTACCTCCACCTACATCCACAGTGCTGTACCTCCACCTACATCCGCAGTGCTGTACCTCCACCTACATCCACAGTGCTGTACCTCCACCTACATCCACAGTGCTGTACCTCCACCTACATCCACAGTGCTGTACCTCCACCTACATCCACAGTGCTGTACCTCCACCTACATCCACAGTGCTGTACCTCCACCTACATCCGCAGTGTTGTACCTCCACCTACATCCGCAGTGCTGTACCTCCACCTACATACACAGTGCTGTACATCCACATTGCTGTACCTCCACCTACATCCGCAGAGCTGTACCTCCACCTACATCCGCAGTGCTGTACCTCCAGCTACATCCACAGTGCTGTACCTCCAGCTACATCCACAGTGCTGTACCTCCACCTACATCCACAGTGCTGTACCTCCACCTACATCCACAGTGCTGTACCTCCACCTACATCCACAGTGCTGTACCTCCACCTACATACACAGTGCTGTACATCCACAGAGCTGTACCTCCACCTACATACACAGTGCTGTACCTCCACCTACATACACAGTGCTGTACATCCACATTGCTGTACCTCCACCTACATCCGCAGTGCTGTACCTCCACCTACATCCGCAGAGCTGTACCTCCACCTACATCGGCAGAGCTGTACCTCCACCTACATCCTCAGTGCTGTACCTCCACCTACATCCACAGTGCTGTACCTCCAGCTACATCCACAGTGCTGTACCTCCACCTACATCCACAGTGCTGTACCTCCACCTACATCCACAGTGCTGTACCTCCACCTACATCCACAGTGCTGTACCTCCACCTACATCCACAGTGCTGTACCTCCACCTACATACACAGTGCTGTACATCCACAGTGCTGTACCTCCACCTACATACACAGTGCTGTACCTCCACCTACATACACAGTGCTGTACCTCCACCTACATCCACAGTGCTGTACCTCCACCTACATCCACAGTGCTGTACCTCCACCTACATCCGCAGTGCTGTACATCCACAGAGCTGTACCTCCACCTACATCCACAGAGCTGTACCTCCACCTACATCCACAGTGCTGTACCTCCACCTACATCCACAGAGCTGTACCTCCACCTACATACACAGAGCTGTACCTCCACCTACATCCACAGTGCTGTACCTCCGGCTACTTCCACAGTGCTGTACCTCCACCTACATCCACATTGCTGTACCTCCACCTACATCCACATTGCTGTACCTCCACCTACATCCACAGTGCTGTACATCCACCTACATCCACAGTGCTGTACCTCCACCTACATCCACAGTGCTGTACCTCCACCTACATCCACAGTGCTGTACCTCCACCTACATCCACAGTGCTGTACCTCCACCTACATCCACAGTGCTGTACCTCCACCTACATCCACAGTGCTGTACCTCCACCTACATCCACAGTGCTGTACCTCCACCTACATACACAGTGCTGTACATCCACAGTTCTGTACCTCCACCTACATCCACAGTTCTGTACCTCCACCTACATACACAGTGCTGTACATCCACAGAGCTGTACCTCCACCTACATACACAGTGATGTACCTCCACCTACATCCACAGTGCTGTACCTCCACCTACATCCACAGTGTACCTCAGAATGCTCTAATAAACTCACAGACAAGACATGTGACACGTGCCAAATGGCCCCCTATATAAGCCACTAGTTTTGACCAGAGCCCTATATAAGCCACTAGTTATGACCAGAGCCCTATATAAGCCACTAGTTATGACCAGAGCCCTATATAAGCCACTAGTTATGACCAGAGCCCTATATAAGCCACTAGTTTTGACCAGAGCCTAATATAAGCCACTAGTTATGACCAGAGCCCTATATAAGCCACTAGTTATGACCAGAGCCTTATATAAGCCACTAGTTATGACCAGAGCCCTATATAAGCCACTAGTTATGACCAGAGCCCAATATAAGCCACTAGTTATGACCAGAGCCCTATATAAGCCACTAGTTATGACCAGAGCCCTATATAAGCCACTAGTTATGACCAGAGCCCTATATAAGCCAATAGTTATGACCAGAGCCCTATATAAGCCACTAGTTATGACCAGAGACCTATATTGTATAAACCACTAGTTTTGACCAGAGCCCTATATTTGCTCCTTAGCGATAATCTACTAATCAATTAACAGGTTAGGACTGTGTAGTGTGTTTATAGTACAACCTGGTATACTATACAATGTTCTACCTTGTTCATACCAATATCTGAAGTAAATCATGAATGATGGTAAATTGTTTAGAGCCATGAGTAACCATAGCTGCGCATTTCAAGTATTGGGACACTCTTTCACACTTTAAGAAATATTTGTGTGTGTGTGTGTGTGTGTGTGTGTGTTTGTGGCTTGACATTCCTCTGGGACTGGATTAAAACATCCACACATACACTGGCTTCTCTCCCTCTCTTCCACTCTTCACCTCCTACCCATTTCTCCCACCACTTCCTCCCCCTCTCCACATTTGGACGGAGGATTTCTAGTTCCCCACTCCTGTCGCTCCAGCAGAGAGGCTCAGGCGGTCAGTGGACAGAGATGTTGGAGCTTTTGATAACCCCTTTCTTCCTTACTTTGGGGTTCTTGACATTTTTAATCTCCCCTCTCAGTCAGTCAGTCACAAAAACACAAAGACAGACAGACAGACACACACACACACACACACACACACCTCTGTCACTCTCTTGTCTCTTTCTTCCCGCCTCTCTTTCAGTCTCTCTCCCTCTATCTCTCTTTTACATCTCTCTCCCTCACTCTCTCTCTCTTTCAGTCTCTCTCCCTCTATCTATATATCTATTTCTCCCTCCCTCTCTCTCTCTCTCTCTTTCCCTCTACCTCTCTCCCTCTCTCTATTTTTCTCTCTCCATTTTTCTCTCTGTCACAGTCTCCCTCCTATCTACCTCGCTCCCTCTCTCTCAAAGTCTCTCTCCCTCCCTCCCCCTCTCTCTCTCTTTGACAGTCTCTCTCCCTCCCTCTCTCTCTCTCTTTCATAAAGCAGGTGTTGACATTTTTTAAATGTCACTCATTTTCTACCTTGCAACGTTCTGTTCATATTTCCATGTCTCTTCTTCAGTCCTTTTCATTCTACTATCGTCTCTCGTTCACTCTGTTTTCTCTTAGTAATCAGGGCCTGTTATGATAAAGCGACTCACAGTAGATCATACCTCGGCACTCCTAGTCTGAGACGCTTTGTGAATACTAGACCCTGTTACTTATTTTCCTCCAGCCTGGAGACTCATCTTCCTCTCTCCTTTACACTGCCTGTACTCATTGGATGGTAATGAACTGTACCACAGGTCTGTCTGTGCCCTTGGCCTTGCTGTCCCCTTCAGTCTCTATTGGGGTCGTTCTGGTCTTCATCCCTAGTAACCTGAATACTCTCCGGCAGTCTCTTAGTAAGAGACCTGTTCCAGGAAGTCTTTATCGCATTCGCACCATAAAGACCACTATAAAGCCCACCATAAAGAACACCACAAAGAACACTATTAGAGAACTATAAAGAGCATCACATGTCACAATGTCTCAGGAACCACATTCAGAACAAATAAAAATACTAACTAACATGGTATATCATCAACACACCTGTAATAACCTCTAGGCTACTTACCACCTAACTAACATGATATATCAACATCCCACCTGCTCTAACCTCTAGGCTACTTACCACCTAACTAACATGGTATATCATCAACACACCTGTAATAACCTCTAGGCTACTTACCACCTAACTAACATGATATATCAACATCCCACCTGTAATAACCTCTAGGCTACTTGCCACCTAACTAACATGATCTATCAACATCCCACCTGTAATAGATATAATCTGGAACACCACCTAACTAACATGACATATCAACATCACACCTGCTCTAACCGCTAGGCTACTTCCCACCTAACTAACATGACATATCAACATCACACCTGCTCTAACCGCTAGGCTACTTACCACCTAACTAACATGACATATCAACATCACACCTGCTCTAACCGCTAGGCTACTTCCCACCTAACTAACATGACATATCAACATCACACCTGCTCTAACCGCTAGGCTACTTACCACCTAACTAACATGATATATCAACAACACACCTGTAATAGATATAATCTGGAACACCACCTAACTAACATGATATATCAACAACACACCTGTAATAGATATAATCTGGAACACCACCTAACTAACATGACATATCAACATCACACCTGTAATAGATATAATCTGGAACACCACCTAACTAACATGACATATCAACAACACACCTGTAATAGATATAATCTGGAACACCACCTAACTAACATGACATATCAACAACACACCTGTAATAGATATAATCTGGAACACCACCTAACTAACATGACATATCAACATCACACCTGTAATAGATATAATCTGGAACACCACCTAACAACATGACATATCAACATCACACCTGTAATAGATATAATCTGGAACACCACCTAACAACATGATATATCAACAACACACCTGTAATAGATATAATCTGGAACCTGTAATAGATATAATCTGGAACACCACCTAACAACATGATATATCAACAACACACCTGTAATAGATATAATCTGGAACACCACCTAACTAACATGACATATCAACATCACACCTGTAATAGATATAATCTGGAACACCACCTAACAACATGATATATCAACAACACACCTGTAATAGATATAATCTGGAACACCACCTAACTAACATATCAACAACACACCTGTAATAGATATAATCTGGAACACCACCTAACAACATGACATATCAACATCACACCTGTAATAGATATAATCTGGAACACTACCTAACAACATGATATATCAACAACACACCTGTAATAGACATAATCTGGAACACCACCTAACAACAACACACCTGTAATAGATATAATCTGGAACACCACCTAACAACAACACACCTGTAATAGACATAATCTGGAACACCACCTAACAACAACACACCTGTAATATATATAATCTGGAACCTGTAATAGATATAATCTGGAACCTGTAATAGATATAATCTGGAACCTAAATGTTTTCTGCCCGGAGCTGTAAAGAGGCGTTACATCCACATATGGTAATTACTTCAAAAGTGTAGTCTGGTTCTCACAGTCTTTGCTGGTCTTTTTTCCTCGTTGTCCACTTCCTCTATGGCCCTGTGCTGACTGTGCGGACTCTCACTGTGGGGGAGATACAAGGTCAGAGGTCAGGGTAATGCAATGATACAATACAGTACAACTTTATTGTCCATTTGTTACAGCGAACAGCAGAAATGTGTATCCTGCTCTGTTCTCCACCAGATAACACACATTACAGTCCTCATTCCTAGATTCCTCGGTATACCTCGATAGTGATGTTCTACATAGAGCCATATAAAGACTATTATACCCCCTAGTGACTGTTCTACATAGAGCCATATAAAGAGTATTATACCTCTATAGTGACTGTTCTACATAGAGCTATATAAAGACTATTATACCTCTATAGTGATGTTCTACATAGAGCCATATAAAGACTATTATACCTCTATAGTGACTGTTCTACATAGAGCCATATAAAGAGTATTATACCCCCTAGTGACTGTTCTACATAGAGCCATATAAAGACTATTATACCTCTATAGTGACTGTTCTACATAGAGCCATATAAAGAGTATTATACCCCCTAGTGACTGTTCTACATAGAGCCATATAAAGAGTATTATACCTCTATAGTGACTGTTCTACATAGAGCCATATAAAGAGTATTATACCCCCTAGTGACTGTTCTACATAGAGCCATATAAAGAGTATTATACCTCTATAGTGACTGTTCTACATAGAGCCACATAAAGACTATTATACCCCCTAGTGACTGTTCTACATAGAGCCATATAAAGAGTATTATACCCCCTAGTGACTGTTCTACATAGAGCCATATAAAGAGTATTATACCTCTATAGTGACTGTTCTACATAGAGCCATATAAAGAGTATTATACCTCTATAGTGACTGTTCTACATAGAGCCACATAAAGAGTCTATAGTGACTGTTCTACATAGAGCCATATAAAGAGTATTATACCTCTATAGTGACTGTTCTACATAGAGCCATATAAAGAGTATTATACCTCTATAGTGACTGTTCTACATAGAGCCATATAAAGAGTATTATACCTCTATAGTGACTGTTCTACATAGAGCCATATAAAGAGTATTATACCTCTATAGTGACTGTTCTACATAGAGCCATATAAAGACTATTATACCTCTATAGTGACTGTTCTACATAGAGCCATATAAAGAGTATTATACCTCTATAGTGACTGTTCTACATAGAGCCATATAAAGACTATTATACCTCTATAGTGACTGTTCTACATAGAGCCATATAAAGACTATTATACCTCTATAGTGACTGTTCTACATAGAGCCATATAAAGACTATTATACCTCTATAGTGACTGTTCTACATAGAGCCATATAAAGAGTATTATACCTCTATAGTGACTGTTCTACATAGAGCCATATAAAGAGTATTATACCTCTATAGTGACTGTTCTACATAGAGCCATATAAAGACTATTATACCTCTATAGTGACTGTTCTACATAGAGCCATATAAAGACTATTATACCTCTATAGTGACTGTTCTACATAGAGCCATATAAAGAGTATTATACCTCTATAGTGACTGTTCTACATAGAGCCATATAAAGAGTATTATACCCCCTAGTGACTGTTCTACATAGAGCCATATAAAGACTATTATACCTCTATAGTGACTGTTCTACATAGAGCCATATAAAGAGTATTATACCTCTATAGTGACTGTTCTACATAGAGCCATATAAAGAGTATTATACCTCTATAGTGACTGTTCTACATAGAGCCATATAAAGACTATTATACCTCTATAGTGACTGTTCTACATAGAGCCATATAAAGACTATTATACCTCTATAGTGACTGTTCTACATAGAGCCACATAAAGAGTATTATACCTCTATAGTGACTGTTCTACATAGAGCCATATAAAGAGTATTATACCTCTATAGTGATGTTCTACATAGAGCCATATAAAGAGTATTATACCCCCTAGTGACTGTTCTACATAGAGCCATATAAAGACTATTATACCCCCTAATGACTGTTCTACATAGAGCCATATAAAGAGTATTATACCTCTATAGTGACTGTTCTACATAGAGCCATATAAAGACTATTATACCTCTATAGTGACTGTTCTACATAGAGCCATATAAAGACTATTATACCTCTATAGTGACTGTTCTACATAGAGCCATATAAAGACTATTATACCTCTATAGTGACTGTTCTACATAGAGCCATATAAAGACTATTATACCCCCTAGTGACTGTTCTACATAGAGCCATATAAAGACTATTATACCTCTATAGTGACTGTTCTACATAGAGCCATATAAAGACTGTTCTACATAGAGCCATATAAAGACTATTATACCTCTATAGTGACTGTTCTACATAGAGCCATATAAAGAGTATTATACCCCCTAGTGACTGTTCTACATAGAGCCATATAAAGAGTATTATACCATATACATAGAGCCATATAAAGAGTATTATACCCCCTAGCCATATAAAGAGTATTATACCAGTGACTGTTCTACATAGAGCCATATAAAGAGTATTATACCTCTATAGTGACTGTTCTACATAGTGACTGTTCTACATAGAGCCATATAAAGAGTATTATACCCCCTAGTGACTGTTCTACATAGAGCCATATAAAGAGTATTATACCTCTATAGTGACTGTTCTACATAGAGCCATATAAAGACTATTATACCCCCTAGTGACTGTTCTACATAGAGCCATATAAAGAGTATTATACCCCCTAGTGACTGTTCTACATAGAGCCATATAAAGAGTATTATACCCCCTAGTGACTGTTCTACATAGAGCCATATAAAGAGTATTATACCTCTATAGTGACTGTTCTACATAGAGCCATATAAAGACTATTATACCCCCTAGCCTACATAGAGCCATATAAAGAGTATTATACCTCCCTGTTCTACATAGAGCCATATAAAGAGTATTATACCTCTATAGTGACTGTTCTACATAGAGCCATATAAAGAGTATTATACCTCTATAGTATTATACCATATAAAGACTATTATATCCTAGTGACTGTTCTACATAGAGCCATATAAAGAGTATTATACCTCTATAGTGACTGTTCTACATAGAGCCATATAAAGACTATTATACCCCCTAGTGACTGTTCTACATAGAGCCATATAAAGAGTATTATACCTCTATAGTGACTGTTCTACATAGAGCCATATAAAGAGTATTATACCTCTATAGTGACTGTTCTACATAGAGCCATATAAAGAGTATTATACCTCTATAGTGACTGTTCTACATAGAGCCATATAAAGACTATTATATCTCTATAGTGACTGTTCTACATAGAGCCATATAAAGACTATTATACCTCTATAGTGACTGTTCTACATAGAGCCATATAAAGAGTATTATACCTCTATAGTGACTGTTCTACATAGAGCCATATAAAGAGTATTATACCTCTATAGTGACTGTTCTACATAGAGCCATATAAAGAGTATTATACCTCTATAGTGACTGTTCTGTTCTACATAGAGCCATATAAAGATTATACCTCTATAGTATTATACCTCCTAGTAGTTCTACATAGAGCCATATAAAGACTATTATACCCCCTAATGACTGTTCTACTACATAGAGCCATATAAAGAGTATTATACCTCTATAGTGACTGTTCTACATAGAGCCATATAAAGAGTATTATACCTCTATAGTGACTGTTCTACATAGAGCCATATAAAGAGTATTATACCTCTATAGTGACTGTTCTACATAGAGCCATATAAAGAGTATTATACCTCTATAGTGACTGTTCTACATAGAGCCATATAAAGAGTATTATACCTCTATAGTGACTGTTCTACATAGAGCCATATAAAGACTATTATACCTCTATAGTGACTGTTCTACATAGAGCCATATAAAGAGTATTATACCTCGATAGTGACTGTTCTACATAGAGCCATATAAAGACTATTATACCCCCTAATGACTGTTCTACATAGAGCCATATAAAGAGTATTATACCCCCTAATGACTGTTCTACATAGAGCCATAGTGACTGTTCTGCATAGAGCCATATAAAGACTATTATACCTCTATAGTGACTGTTCTACATAGAGCATAGAGCCATATACATAGAGCCATATTATACCTCTATAGTGACTGTTCTACATAGAGCCATATAAAGAGTATTATACCCCCTAGTGACTGTTCTACATAGAGCCATATAAAGAGTAGTATACCATAGTGACTGTTCTACATAGAGCCATAAAAGAGTATTATACCTCTATAGTGACTGTGAGCCATGTTCTACATAGAGCCATATAAAGAGTATTATACCCCCTAGTGACTGTTCTACATTATACCTCTATAGTGACTGTTCTACATAGAGCCATATAAAGAGTATTATACCTATAGTGACTGTTCTACCCATATAAAGAGTATTATACCTCTATAGTGACTGTTCTACCATATGAGTATTATACCTAGTGACTGTTCTACATAGAGCCATATAAAGACTATTATACCCCCTAGTGACTGTTCTAGTATTATACCTCTATAGTGACTGTTCTACATAGAGCCATATAAAGAGTATTATACCTCTATAGTGACTGTTCTACATAGAGCCATATAAAGACTATTATACCTCGATAGTGACTGTTCTACATAGAGCCATATAAAGAGTATTATACCTCTATAGTGATGTTCTACATAGAGTCATATAAAGAGTATTATACCTCTATAGTGACTGTTCTACATAGAGCCATATAAAGAGTATTATACCTCTATAGTGATGTTCTACATAGAGCCATATAAAGAGTATTATACCTCTATAGTGACTGTTCTACATAGAGCCATATAAAGAGTATTATACCCCCTAGTGACTGTTCTACATAGAGCCATATAAAGACTATTATACCCCCTAGTGACTGTTCTACATAGAGCCATATAAAGAGTATTATACCTCTATAGTGACTGTTCTACATAGAGCCATATAAAGAGTATTATACCCCCTAGTGACTGTTCTACATAGAGCCATATAAAGAGTATTATACCTCTATAGCACATATGTCAGAGTCAAGGCCCGCGGGCCACATCCGGCCCGCAAGAAGGTTTTTTACGGCCCCTGGGATGATCTTGATTTATTATTAGAACCGGCCCGCAGCAAGCCGGCAGCCCGCAGATCTTTTACACGCACCAATACTACATTTCCCACAATGCAAAGGTGACGCACCGAGCAGTAGGCTGCTTCATTTCAATATTTATTGGCACAGCAGTCGTCAGCATCACAGTAAAATTAACTTTCAGATACCCATCAAAAATGGCAAAACGGAAGGTGGATACTGAGAACCGGGGGTTTCAAACAAGGTGGGAGTCGGAGTATATGTTCACGAAGGTAGCTGGAAAACCTGTGTGTCTTCTGTGTGGAGAAAGTGTGGCGGTACTGAAAGAGTATAATCTGAGACGACATTATGAAACGAAACACGCGGACACACACGCGGACGCAACTGTCAAGGCCAGTTTTATTTTGGCAGAAGAGATCGCTAAATCAGCCCGGCCATTTACGGAGGGGGATTTCATCAAAAACTGCATGATTAAAGTTTGTGACGAAGTTTGCCCAGAAAAAAGGCAACTCTTTTTAAATGTGAGTCTGAGCAGAAACACCATTGCCGAGAGAGTAGACCAGTTGTCCATCAATCTAAAAGAGCAGCTTGTGAAAAAGGGAAAAGATTTTATTGCATATTCCTTGGCTGTGGATGAGAGCACCGACATTTCTGACATTGCCCAGTTGTCAATTTTCATCCGCGGAGTGGACTCCAACCTAAGCGTGACAGAGGAGTTTTTGGCTTTACGTCCTATGCATGGCACAACTACGGGGCATGATTTGTATGAAGAGGTGTCAAGATGTGTAAATGAGATGGAGCTGCCTTGGGAAAAACTCGTGGGTTTGACAACCGACGGAGCACCTGCGATGTGTGGACACAGGAGCGGACTGGTGGCGAAGATACGGGAAAAGATGCAAGAGGAAAACGCGACAGGTGAGCTGACAGCTTATCATTGTATCATACACCAGGAAGCGTTGTGCGGTAAAGCCTTGAAAATGGAGCATGTAATGAGCATCATCACGCGCACAGTTAACTTTATCAGAGCCAAAGGTTTGAATCACCGCCAGTTCAAGGCATTTCTGACGGAGTTAGAAACGGAGCATGGTGATTTGCCTTATCACACAGAGGTGCGATGGCTAAGCCAGGGAAAGGTGCTTCAAAGATGTTTCGAGCTTCGTGAGGAGATTTGTCTGTTCTTGGACAGCAAAGGGAAAGACACAACACAACTCCGAGACGAAATGTTTCTGTGTGAAATGGCTTTTCTGTGTGACATTACGAGTCATCTGAATGCAATAAACTTGCAGCTGCAGGGTCGGGATCGTGTCATCTCTGATATGTACAGTACAGTGAAGGCATTTAAAACCAAACTGACTCTGTGGGAGACGCAGATGCGGAAAGAAAATTTGAGCCACTTTCCCAGCTGCCAGACCATGAAAGAGAAGCTCTCTACCAGTGCGTTCCCGAGCACACAGTTGGCTGATAAAATAGGTATGCTTGCCGCTGACTTTCGACGCCGATTTGCTGACTTTGAAGCACAAAAAAGCAGGTTGGAACTGCTCGGTAACCCATTTGCTGTTGACGTGGAAAGCTCACCACCAAACCTCCAAATGGAGTTGATTGACCTCCAATGCAATGATGCACTGAGGGCAAAATATGCGGCAGTGGGTGCTGCGGAGTTCGCCCGTTTCCTCCCCGGCACAATGCCCCAGCTGCGCATCCAGGCTGCTCAAACGTTGTCTATGTTTGGCAGCACATACCTGTGTGAACAACTGTTTTCTTTGATGAACCTGAACAAAACATCACACAGAAGTCGACTTACTGCTGAACACCTCCACTCAATTCTGAGGATTTCTTCAGCTCAGAGCCTTACCCCGAACATTGATGAACTTGTGGAAAAGATGGGACACCACCAAGTATCACCCTCAACCTCAAACAAGTGAACATTACTGTGCAATCACATATTTAGAGTTTTTACTCAGTTCAAGTTTAAAAGTTAAAATTTAATATTTGTTTTCACTGCATGTTACTTCTCCTTAAACAAAGTGTTGTTTTTGATTAATAGATTTTTGCACTTTATTTTTTTGTATTTCAATCCAATTATATTTTAAAAATATTTCAGTTGAGTGGATGATAGAAAATTGCTATTATTGTTTTTTCTTTGAAGTAAATTTAGCCCACTTTTGCTAAAATAGAAAATATAGTCTACTGATGGTGCCTTGAATACCGGTTTCTTTCATTTAATGTTCATGTTATGGGGATATTTATATAAAGGAAATTTGTCTTTTGTGTCTGTTGAAAATTAAAGATTACTGACAGAGCCATAAGAAAATATTGCTTTATTTATCTGATCATATTGTAATATATTTGTTAGGTTTTCAGTAGGTTCAATTAGGTTCACTAGACTATATGCGTCATTTAAAAATTTTTCAATGAACATTCGAACAGTCCGGCCCTCGTCTTGTAGCTGATTTTTTTATTTGGCCCTCCGTCCATTTGACTTTGACACCCCTGCTCTATAGTGACTGTTCTACATAGAGCCATATAAAGACTATTATACCTCTATAGTGACTGTTCTACATAGAGCCATATAAAGACTATTATACCTCTATAGTGACTGTTCTACATAGAGCCATATAAAGACTATTATACCTCTATAGTGACTGTTCTACATAGAGCCATATAAAGAGTATTATACCCCCTAGTGACTGTTCTACATAGAGCCATATAAAGACTATTATATCTCTATAGTGACTGTTCTACATAGAGCCATATAAAGACTATTATACCCCCTAGTGACTGTTCTACATAGAGCCATATAAAGACTATTATACCTCTATAGTGACTGTTCTACATAGAGCCATATAAAGAGTATTATACCCCCTAGTGACTGTTCTACATAGAGCCACATAAAGAGTATTATACCTCTATAGTGACTGTTCTACATAGAGCCATATAAAGAGTATTATACCTCTATAGTGACTGTTCTACATAGAGCCATATAAAGAGTATTATACCCCCTAGTGACTGTTCTACATAGAGCCATATAAAGAGTATTATACCTCTATAGTGATGTTCTACATAGAGCCATATAAAGACTATTATACCTCTATAGTGACTGTTCTACATAGAGCCATATAAAGAGTATTATACCCCCTAGTGACTGTTCTACATAGAGCCATATAAAGACTATTATACCTCTATAGTGACTGTTCTACATAGAGCCATATAAAGACTATTATACCTCTATAGTGATGTTCTACATAGAGCCATATAAAGAGTATTATACCTCTATAGTGATGTTCTACATAGAGCCACATCTATTACAATCGTACAGGAGGAGCAGGTGTGTTACAGTCTTACTTCCCCACCTAGGCATATTTCACGGTCCAACTCTCAGCCCAAAGAGGTCCTGTTCCACCCCCAAACCCAGGACTCCGTGATTTTATTTGTCAACCTTTAATCGTGGAAGGAGCAATTGTATCTTGACAAGACTATCATCACCATGCACAAGTCTCTCTCTGTTTTTAACAAGGGGCTAGTTGAATCTGTAGACTGACAGAGGAGAGCAAACACACACATACAGAGACACACGCACATACAGAGACACACACACACACACACACAGAGAGAGAGAGAGAGACACGGAGTGGCAATCTAGGGCACAGGCTGTCTGCAGGCTCTAAAGAGAGCATTAGGGAGAGAGACAACAAACAGACAGAA
The DNA here is from genome assembly GCF_045791955.1 of Oncorhynchus clarkii lewisi. Classification (NCBI taxonomy): domain Eukaryota; kingdom Metazoa; phylum Chordata; class Actinopteri; order Salmoniformes; family Salmonidae; genus Oncorhynchus; species Oncorhynchus clarkii. The sequence continues at coordinate 12,257,152 of NC_092159.1, forward strand.
CGGAGGGAGAGAAAGAAAGCAAATGAACAGCGAATACTGAAAGAAAAACACCTCATCAAGCAAATGCCAGGGGGTCAGAGCAGAGGGGAAGAGAGGGCGAGGAGAGGGAGGAGAGGAGCGATGGGTGAAGCCTCATATTATTGTAGTTTCTTTCTATAATTGTTCTATTCTTCTCTCTGCATTGTTGATAAGGGACCGTAAGTAAGCATTTCACTGTTAGACTACACCTGTTGTTTATGAAGCACGCGACAAATCTCATTTTGATTTCCTTCCCTTCTTCTCCTCTCCTCCACTAACCCCAATAAATCAGCTTCTCTATTAATCCCACCATCTATTCCTCCACCTCCCTCCATCTCTCCCCCAGAGAGATCAAGAACCATGTCTCCACTTTGAGAGGAAGAGGGGGAGGAAAGGGAGGAAATGGAGAAGAGCATGAAGAGGACGGAGGAGAAAGAGAATGGAGAAGAGGAAGAAGAGGACAGAGGAGAGAGAGAATGGAGAAGAGGAAGAAGAGGAAGAAGTGGAAGAAGAAGAGACAGAGGAGAGAGAATGGAGAAGAGGAAAAAGAGGACAGAGGAGAGAGAATGGAGAAGAGGAAGAAGAGGACAGAGGAGAGAGAGAATGGAGAAGAGGAAGAAGAGGACAGAGGAGAGAGAATGGAGAAGAGGACAGAGGAGAGAATGGAGAAGAGGACAGAGGAGAGAATGGAGAAGAGGAAGAAGAGGACGGGGGAGAGAGAATGGAGAAGAGGAAGAAGAGGAAGAAGAAGAGGACAGAGGAAGAAGAAGAGGACAGAGGAGAGAGAGAATGGAGAAGAGGACAGAGGAGAGAGAATGGAGAAGAGGAAGAAGAAGAGGACAGAGGAGAGAGAGAATGGAGAAGAGGAAGAAGAGGACAGAGGAGAGAGAGAATGGAGAAGAGGAAGAAGAAGAGGACAGAGGAGAGAGAATGGAGAAAAGGAAGAAGAGGACAGAGACAATGGAGAAGAGGAAGAAGAAGAGGACAGAGGAGAGAGAATGGAGAAAAAGAAGAAGAAGAGGACGGAGGAGAGAGAATGGAGAAGAGGAAGAGAAAGAGGACGGAGGAGAGAGAATGGAGAAGAGGAAGAAGAGGACAGAGGAGAGAGAGAATGGAGAAGAGGAAGAAGAAGAGGACAGAGGAGAGAGAGAGAATGGAGAAGAGGAAGAGGACAGAGGAGAGAGAGAGAAAGGAGAAGAGGAAGAAGAGGACAGAGGAGAGAGAGAATGGAGAAGAGGAAGAAGAAGAGGACAGAGGAGAGAGAGAAGGGAGAAGAGCAAGAAGAAGAGGACAGAGGAGAGAGAGAATGGAGAAGAGCAAGAAGAAGAGGACAGAGGAGAGAGAGAATGGAGAAGAGCAAGAAGAAGAGGACAGAGGAGAGAGAATGGAGAAGAGGAAGAAGAGGACAGAGGAGAGAGAATGGAGAAGAGGAAGAAGAAGAGGACGGAGGAGAGAGAATGGAGAAGAGGACGGAGGAGAGAGAATGGAGAAGAGGAAGAAGAAGAGGACGGAGGAGAGAGAATGGAGAAGAGGAAGAAGAAGAGGACAGAGGAGAGAGAATGGAGAAGAGGAAGAAGAAGAGGACAGAGGAGAGAGAGAGAATGGAGAAGAGGAAGAGGACAGAGGAGAGAGAGAGAATGGAGAAGAGGAAGAAGAGGACAGAGGAGAGTGAATGGAGAAGAGGAAGAAGAAGAGGATGGAGGAGAGAGAATGGAGAAGAGGAAGAAGAGGACAGAGGAGAGAGAATGGAGAAGAGGAAGAAGAAGAGGACGGAGGAGAGAGAATGGAGAAGAGGAAGAAGAAGAGGACGGAGGAGAGAGAATGGAGAAGAGGAAGAAGAGGACAGAGGAGAGAGAATGGAGAAGAGGAAGAAGAAGAGGACAGAGGAGAGAGAATGGAGAAGAGGAAGAAGAGGACAGAGGAGAGAGAGAATGGAGAAGAGGGCAGAGGAGAGAGAATGGAGAAGAGGAAGAAGAGGACAGAGGAGAGAGAGAATAGAGAAGAGGAAGAAGAGGACAGAGGAGAGAGAGAATGGAGAAGAGCAAGAGGAAGAGGACGGAGGAGAGAGAACGGAGAAGAGGAAGAAGAGGACAGAGGAAAGAGAGAATGGAGAAGAGCAAGAGGAAGAGGATGGAGGAGAGAGAACGGAGAAGAGGAAGAAGAGGACAGAGGAGAGAGAGAATGGAGAAGAGCAAGAGGAAGAGGACGGAGGAGAGAGAACGGAGAAGAGGAAGAAGAGGACAGAGGAGAGAGAGAATGGAGAAGAGCAAGAGGAAGAGGACGGAGGAGAGAGAATGGAGAAGAGGAAGAAGAGGACAGAGGAAAGAGAGAATGGAGAAGAGCAAGAGGAAGAGGACGGAGGAGAGAGAACGGAGAAGAGGAAGAAGAGGACAGAGGAAAGAGAGAAACAAACTGTAATATCTGGCAAATTCCCCGTTCTGCTCTCCTCTCGTTGTTTTTCTGGAACGGAGCGCTTCGAATTAGGTCAACAGGATGCCAACATGGGGTGAGAGGAGAGGAGGGGTGTGAAGGAACGGGGGAAAACAAAAGACCTAATAAAGGGGGATGAGAGAAAGAGGCATGGGGTGAGAGGAGGGGTACGATGAGAGGAGAGAGAAAGATGAGAGCAAGATGAGAGAGCGAGAAAAGAGGCGGAAGGGAGCAAGACAAAAACAAGATAGTTGAAAAGGAGAAACCTGAAAGAGGAATACACTCTTAGAAAAAATGATTCCAAAACGGTTCTTAAGCTGTCCCTATTGGATGGTTCAAGGTAGAACCATTTTCTAAACCAAAAACAGTTCTTCAAAGAGTTCTCCTATGGGGACAGCCAGGTGATCACATGCTTCCAATTTACAAAGGGGAGGGGACTGGCCTAGAGACTTTTCCAAAACTGTCTGAGAGTTTTGGGCTTGGGGGATGGGAACTTCACTAGTCTCATTAGGATATTTTCTCATAGATCTCTACCAAGATTTTAGTTTTCCGAGATTCCTCTCCGACTCTCAGTGCTAACAGCTATCAGTCAGACAGTAGAAAACTAAGACAATTTATATACAATCTAGTAGCTCCCTCCAAACTAATTGGTATTCAATTCTTAGAGCCTTTGTGTGTGTGTGTGTGTTCAATTTGATAGATTTAGCTGAGAGATTTGCATCCATCTAGTTAACATTCACTGGAGGCCTGCACCACTTCAAAGGCCAAAGATGTTGGGCGGCTAAATATAGAACAGAGGAAACACACACACAGACACACACACAGAGACACACACACACAGACACACACACACAGACACTGAAACTATATAACGAGCTGAACACAGTACAGGCAGACTGAGTCTTCAACAAAGTGTGTAGTCAACACACAGCTGACAATACTGCTTCCATGTACAAATCACTGGTCCTGTTGAAAGAGAGTCTGCTCTCTCTCCCTCTCTCTCTCTCTGAGTTGCTGTGTGTGTTGTTCTCTCGCTCTCTTTCTCTCTGTGTGTGTGTTGCTCTCTCTCTCTGTGTGTGTTGCTCTCTCTCTCTCTGTGTGTGTGTGTTGCTTTCTCTCTCTGTGTGTGTTGCTCTCTCTCTCGCTCTCTCTCTGTGTGTTGCTCTCTGTGTGTGTGTGTTGTTCCCGCTCTCTCTCTGTGTTGCTCTTTCCCAGTGTGGCTGTCTCTCTCTCTGTTGCTGTCCCCCTCTCTCCCTGTGTTGCTCTCTCAGGTCCCTTGAGGTGGCGGAGGCCAGAACAACGCACAGCGGTCAGTGACCTCAGTCGCCTGCTCTCACTAGCCCCAGAACTGGATGACACCAGGGCTCATCCGAGTCAGAGGACGACTCAGCCACTCAGAGGACGTGGACCTGGATGTCAGTCCTCCCATAGTGGTAGACGCTAAGCCACCGAGCTCCTAATCCAGAGCCTCCACATAAAGCTCCACCATCCGGAAAACGCTGTCTCAGTCATCACTCCAGAATCTCCCAGATGATTTCAATTGGGTTGAGATCTGGTGACTGAGACACACACACACACACACACACAGAGAGACACACACACACACACACACACACACACACACACACACACACACACACACACACACACACACACACACACACACACACAGAGACACACACACACACACAGACACACACACACACACAGACACACACACACACACACACATACACATACACACACACACACACCCTTTAAACGTGTTATATACTGTAACTGTGTGTCAGTGTGGGTGTTCCGTGTATTTATGTCTGAAAAATACATGTTCAGAAAATTCTGATCCGACATCGGTAACATGAACACAACAACTGAATACACAAAGACGACTGTTGTCTGGAAATACGTTAGATTCACGACATCGTCATTGTCATCATTCACAGCAGTCAGGTGGATCTGCAGTTTTGTTTACATTCTCCCTCTCATAAGTCAGTCCCTCTCATAAGTCAGTCGGTCGCTACATCACTCGACAGCACGTCGGTCGCTGTCACTTTCTTATTCGCTCTCTTTCTCTTCTCTGTGAGGCAGAAGTCAGGAGGCTTTCGCTCTATTTTCTCCTCTCTTTCTCCATTTCTACTCTCTCTCTCTCTCTCTTTCTCTAAGGTAATGAGTCTCTGTCTTCTATATTCTTCTACCCCCCCACCCCCCTCTTCCTTTCACGGGGCACAGAGCGTCCCTTTGATTTCAAGTTTCCGTTTCAAGTTGTAATGTCACGTGCACTAGCACAGTGAAATGCCTTTCTTGCACTAAACCCAACTATGCAGTAATCAATAACAACGTAACACTAAAAATAGGTGGAACAAAAACACACCGAATATAAAAATAGCAACTAAGAAAGAAGAAGAGCAGGTTAAGGCTCACAGAGGGATCATGTGACTGAGAGGAGCTCACCTTGTCAGAGTCACACACACACACGAACACACAACACTCTTCAATCTGAACACTGCTCTTTCTCTACCACCACACTAACTGCAGCATGGTGACACTCTGAGGGGAGATGTGTTAGACACTGTGTGAATACTGGTAGAAGTGCTTCTTCACCTCCCTGTCCGCCTGTCCTTTAAGTTTACACTGACCACTGATATGACCTGACAAGGTACAAGTGTAGGATCTGAATATGACCAGTTTCTCACAGCAGGAAAATAATCCCGCAGCAACAGGAAACGTGATTTATTATGTGGATTGTACTTCATGGACATTTTTTGTAGGGCTTGATACATTTTTAGAAGCGAATGTAATACCTGCTCTCACCTATCCTCCCTCCCTCCAGGTATGAACATGGGAGGGAGGGAGGGAGGGAGGGAGGGAGGGAGGGAGGGTATGTATTTTTTATGACTTGTTCTACTCTAGGTAGAGAGGGTTGGAGTGACTAGCAAGAAGTAGAGAGATGTTGTTCAGGGCATTGAGACAGGTATAGAGAGTTTTAAGTGTGATGTGAGGTTGGTGTGCGCAGAGAGTGTGTGGGGGGTATTTTGTTTGGGCAGAGGTAGAGAGGGTCTGGGGTGTGTGTGAGGCTGTGAAGTGGTGGGGGGGGGGGGGGGGGGGGGTACTGTAGTGAAGATGAAGGATATTCCCAATGCTAGCTCCCCAGTACGGCCCACGTTCCACACAACAGCTGCCAAACTGTACTGCACCTCACACACACACACACACAAACAAGTACACACACGGGCACATGCAGGCACACACATACACACACTCCTTATGGACGATATGTGTTTTTATCCACCAAAATAAGAAGCAACTAATTAACGCTCTCTTGATGTTCTCACATCTTACGCCACATGTTAACCATTAAATATGGAACGTGTGTGTGTGTGTGTGTGTGTAGAATCAAGCATCAACAGGCCTGAAGGATGAAAAGAGGGAGGGTCTTTGGTGGGTATAAAGGACTCTGATTGGAGGATAATTGGGTAGGACTGTTCCTGATTGGGGGGGTCTGTCTGCCGATCAAAGGGTGTGAATGGGGAATAACGAACAGCTGGAAGGGTTTAGAAAGAAAAGAAGGGGACAATAAAAGGAATAATCAGAGAGTTTGGGCCGACAGGTAACCTAGTGGTTAAGAGTGTTGGGCAAGTAATCAGAGAGTTTGGGCCGGCAGGTAACCTAGTGGTTAAGAGTGTTGGGCAAGTAATCAGAGAGTTTGGGCCGGCAGGTAACCTAGTGGCTAAGAGTGTTGGGCAAGTAATCAGAGAGTTTGGGCCGGCAGGTAACCTAGTGGTTAAGAGTGTTGGGCAAGTAATCAGAGAGTTTGGGCCGGCAGGTAACCTAGTGGTTAAGAGTGTTGGGCAAGTAATCAGAGAGTTTGGGCCGGCAGGTAACCTAGTGGTTAAGAGTGTTGGGCAAGTAATCAGAGAGTTTGGGCCGACAGGTAACCTAGTGGTTAAGAGTGTTGGGCAAGTAATCAGAGAGTTTGGGCCGGCAGGTAACCTAGTGGTTAAGAGTGTTGGGCAAGTAATCAGAGAGTTTGGGCCGGCAGGTAACCTAGTGGTTAAGAGTGTTGGGCAAGTAATCAGAGAGTTTGGGCCGGCAGGTAACCTAGTGGTTAAGAGTGTTGGGCAAGTAATCAGAGAGTTTGGGCCGGCAGGTAACCTAGTGGTTAAGAGTGTTGGGCAAGTAATCAGAGAGTTTGGGCCGGCAGGTAACCTAGTGGTTAAGAGTGTTGGGCAAGTAATCAGAGAGTTTGGGCCGGCAGGTAACCTAGTGGTTAAGAGTGTTGGGCAAGTAATCAGAGAGTTTGGGCCGGCAGGTAACCTAGTGGTTAAGAGTGTTGGGCAAGTAATCAGAGAGTTTGGGCCGGCAGGTAACCTAGTGGTTAAGAGCGTTGGGCAAGTAATCAGAGAGTTTGGGCCGGCAGGTAACCTAGTGGTTAAGAGCATTGGGCAAGTAATCAGAGAGTTTGGGCCGGCAGGTAACCTATCGGTTAAGAGCGTTGGGCAAGTAACTAAAATGTCGCTGGTTCGAATCCCCAAGCCAACTAGGTGAAAAATATGTCTGCTGTTACCTTGAGCAAGGCACTTAATCCTAATTGGTCCTGTAAGGCACTCTGGATAAGAGTGTCTGCTAAATGACTGACATGTAAATGTAGTTTATCTGGCAATTAGTTAACTGTGTTGTGTCATGATGGATGCTGTCCAGGGATGTGATAAGCCCATACAATCACATAGAGGAAAGGCTGGGCATTATAAAGAAGTAACAACTGTTATTGTCAACTCACTCCTTCAAAGGTCAATGGAAATACACCATCTCTATAGAACCCCATTCAGGATCCACGAGAATGTTCACAGCCACTCAATCTCTCTCTCTCTCTCTCTCTCTCTCTCTCTCTCTCTCTCTTTCTCTCTCTCGCTCTCTCTCTCTCTCTCTCTCTCTCTCTCTCTGTCTCTCTCACAAATCACATTTTATTGGTCACATACACATGGTTAGGATATGCTAATGCCAGTCTAGCGAAATGCCATGGGCCAATGATTTGAGTCTGTATGTAGGCAGCAGCCTCTCTGTGTTAGTGATGGCGGTTTAACAGTCTGATGCCCTTGAGATAGAAGCTGTTTTTCAGTCTCTCGGTCCCAGCTTTGCTGCACCTGTACTGACCTCGCCTTCTGGATGGTAGCGGGGTGAACAGGCAGTGGCTCGGGTCGTTGTTGTCCTTGATGATCTTTTTGACCTTCCTGTTACATCGGGTGCTGCAGGTGTCCTGGAGAGCAGGTAATTTGCCCCCGGTGACGTGTTATGTGGTTGATGGCGGTGGAGTTACCTCCATACCAGGAGGCAATAAAGCCCTGCAAGATGCTCTCAATTGTACATTTGTAAAAGTTTGTGAGGTTTTAAGGTGACAAGCCACATTTCTTCAGCCTCCTGAGGTTGAAGAGGCGCTGTTGAGAGTTTTTTTTCCTGACACCACACTCCGAGTGCCCTCACCTCCTCCCTGTAGGCTATCTCGTTGTTGTTGGTAATCAAGCGCACTACTTTTGTGTCGTCTGCAAACTTGATGATTGAGTTGGGGGAGTGCATGGCCACGCAGTCATGGATGAACAGGGAGTACAGGAGGGGGCTGAGCATTAACCCTTGTGAGGCCCCAGTGTTGAGGATCAGCGAAGTGGAGATGTTGTTTCCTACCTTCACCACCTGGGGGAGCTCTGTCAGAAACTACAGGACCCAATTGCACAGGGCGGGGTTGAGACCCAGGGCCGTAAGCTTAATGATGAGCTTTGAGGGCACTATGGTGTTGAATGCTGAGCTGTAGTCAATGAACAGCATTCTTACATAGGTTCGTCTAGTGGTACGCCTAGTGGTTAGAGCGCTGGACTAGTAACCAAAAGCTTGCAAGATTGAATCCCCGAGCTGACAAGGTACAAATCTGTCGTTCTGCCCCTGAACAAGGCAGTTACCCACTGTTCCTAGACCAGTTAACCCACTGTTCCTAGACCAGTTAACCCACTGTTCCTAGACCAGTTAACCCACTGTTCCTAGACCAGTTAACCCACTGTTCCTAGACCAGTTACCCACTGTTCCTAGACCAGTTACCCACTGTTCCTAGACCAGTTACCCACTGTTCCTAGACCAGTTACCCCACTGTTCCTAGACCAGTTACCCCACTGTTCCTAGACCAGTTAACCCACTGTTCCTAGACCAGTTAACCCACTGTTCCTAGACCAGTTAACCCACTGTTCCTAGACCAGTTAACCCACTGTTCCTAGACCAGTTAACCCACTGTTCCTAGACCAGTTAACCCACTGTTCCTAGACCAGTTAACCCACTGTTCCTAGACCAGTTAACCCACTGTTCCTAGACCAGTTAACCCACTGTTCCTAGACCAGTTACCCACTGTTCCTAGACCAGTTACCCACTGTTCCTAGACCAGTTAACCCACTGTTCCTAGACCAGTTACCCACTGTTCCTAGACCAGTTACCCACTGTTCCTAGACCAGTTACCCACTATTCCTAGACCAGTTAACCCACTGTTCCTAGACCAGTTAACCCACTGTTCCTAGACCAGTTAACCCACTGTTCCTAGACCAGTTAACCCACTGTTCCTAGACCAGTTAACCCACTGTTCCTAGACCAGTTAACCCACTGTTCCTAGACCAGTTAACCCACTGTTCCTAGACCAGTTAACCCACTGTTCCTAGACCAGTTAACCCACTGTTCCTAGACCAGTTACCCACTGTTCCTAGACCAGTTAACCCACTGTTCCTAGACCAGTTAACCCACTGTTCCTAGACCAGTTAACCCACTGTTCCTAGACCAGTTAACCCACTGTTCCTAGACCAGTTAACCCACTGTTCCTAGACCAGTTAACCCACTGTTCCTAGACCAGTTACCCACTGTTCCTAGACCAGTTACCCACTGTTCCTAGACCAGTTAACCCACTGTTCCTAGACCAGTTAACCCACTGTTCCTAGACCAGTTAACCCACTGTTCCTAGACCAGTTAACCCACTGTTCCTAGACCAGTTAACCCACTGTTCCTAGACCAGTTAACCCACTGTTCCTAGACCAGTTACCCACTGTTCCTAGACCAGTTACCCACTGTTCCTAGACCAGTTAACCCACTGTTCCTAGACCAGTTAACCCACTGTTCCTAGACCAGTTAACCCACTGTTCCTAGACCAGTTAACCCACTGTTCCTAGACCAGTTAACCCACTGTTCCTAGACCAGTTAACCCACTGTTCCTAGACCAGATAACCCACTGTTCCTAGACCAGTTACCCCACTGTTCCTAGACCAGTTAACCCACTGTTCCTGGTTAAATAAAGGTCAGATTAAACATGAATACGTTGTGCAGTGTGATGGTGATGTCATCGTCTGTGGACCTGCTGAGGCGGTAGGCAAACTGAAGTGGGTCTTGGGTGGAGGTGATATGATCCTCTCAAAGCACGTCATGGTAACAGAAGTGAGTGCTATGGGGTGATAGTCATTTAGTTCAGTTGTCTTTGCCTTGTTTGGTACAGGAACAATGGTGGCCATCTTGAAGCATGTGGGGACAGCAGACTGGGATAGAGTCGTGGTCAGATTTGCCGAAGGGAGGGCGGGGGAGGGCCTTGTATGCATCGTGGAGGTTAGAGTAGCAGTGGTCCAGTGTATTGCCCGCGCGGGTGCTACAGTCAATGTGCTGGTAGAATTTAGGTAGCCTTGTTCTCAAATCAGCTTTGTTAAAATCCCCAGCTACAATAAAGGCCGCCTCAGGATATATGGTTTCCAGTTTACATAGAGTCCAGGAAGTTCCTTGAGGGCCGTTGAGGTATCTGCTTGGGGGGGATATACACGGCTGTGACTGTCTCTCTCTCTCTCTGTCTGTCTCTCTCTCTCTCTCTGTCTGTCTCTCTCTCTCTCTACCATATGTGATGGCTCCACCACCCAATCTTTCTTCTAGAGGGTCTCTGATTGTGACATGGAGCCAGTTGACGAGATGACCACTACACGACCACTTATAAGCATTATATGAACACCCTTCTGTGTACCTAGGTGTTGAAGTCTCCCTTAACTTCCAAATTGCCTTAATCATAAGGTGTTACCTCCAATATAATTACACTACCTTTACACAAACTGCCTCCACTCACACCCTGCCCTTCACATTTGTGGTTGTATTGATCTATCTCCCATTGATCCAGACATATCTGTGGTTGCAGCCCCATACACTTCCTTTATTAGTGAGGCAGCACTAATAGCAGTTTGTAGTGCTGACATCACGTTTCACGCCCATTACCTCACTACCCATTACCTATGGGTCACGGTGGAACAGAGCCCCATGCTGTCCTTGACCTCACAGTCAGACAGCTCTAACGGCATAATGGCTGTCCTTGACCTCACAGTCAGAGTGCTCAGAGTGCTCAGAGTAATGACTGTTATTCACCTCAGATGAGGGAGGGTATGGAGGGAGGGAGGGAGGGATCTGGGTTGTCAGAGTGAGTGAGTTCATGAGAAAGTGGGATGGAAGGGAAGGAAGAGAAAGAGAGGGGAGGGAGAGAAAGAGGGAGGGAGAGAGAGAAAGAGATGAGAGAGAGAGTGAAAAGGAGGGGTGGGAGATAGAAATGGAGTGGAGGGAGAGAGAAAGGGAGTGGAGGGAGAGAGAAAGGGAGTGGAGGGAGAGAGAAAGGGAGTGGAGGGAGAGAGAAAGGGAGTGGAGGGAGAGAGAAAGGGAGTGGAGAGAGAAAGGGAGAGGAGGGGAGGGAAATGGAGGGTAGGGAGAGAGAAAGGGAGGGAGAGAGAAAGGGAGTGGAGGGAGAGAGAAAGGGGGGAGAGAGAAAGGGAGGGAGAGAGAAAGGGAGTGGAGGGAGAGAGAAAGGGATTGGAGGGGAGAGAGAAAGGGAGTGGAGGGGAGATAGAAAGGGAGGGAGAGAGAAAGGGAGTGGAGGGGAGAGAGAAAGGAAGGGAGGGAGAGAGAAAGGGAGTGGAGGGAGAGAGAAAGGAAGGGAGGGAGAGAGAAAGGGAGTGGAGGGAGAGAGAAAGGGAGGGGAGGGGAGGGGAGAGAGAAAGGGAGTGGAGGGGAGAGAGAAAAGGAGTGGAGGGGAGAGAAAATGAGGGGAGGGGAGAGAGAAAGGGAGTGGAGGGGAGAGAGAAAAGGAGTGGAGGGAGAGAGAAAATGAGGGCAGCTAGAGCTTCTGTCTGGACTGTGTCAAGAGAGTCAAGAGAGAGAGGAGTGAGAAAGGAGAGGAAGAGAGCGCACGGTTTCCGCACAAATCCACCAGCCACTCCTCTCCTATTTTGTCCCAGAAGCCTCATCTTTTCTCCCAAAGGCCTCCTGGAGGAGCCTCACATAGGGGGGCACCCATCAAAATCAGTGATAAACTCCATGAAGATGAATCACTGCTCTCTGAGAACCCAACGATGTGTGTCTCCCTGAACAAAGGGGGGAGGGAGAGAGGGAAGTAAGGGAGGTACGGGGAGGGTTGTCATGAGGGGGAGGTAGGAGGTTGTATCTCCCCGGGAGAAGGAGGTAGGGGGTGTGTGGAGCTGTGAGGTACCTGCGGGATGGGACAAGGTAGGTGGTAAATAACATTTACATAGAGAGATTTAGAGGAAGGAGAGAGAGGAGGAGGGGGTAAGACATGGGCATTTTTTAAATGATTAACTCCTGTGTCCTCTCTCCTCCTTTTGAGAAAAATCAAAGGTAATCGAGGAGAGGCGTCGAGGAGAAGAAACATGAACTAAGATGAGCTTGGATGACCTGGAAACCACTTATCAATTTCTGGGTCACGGAGGAGAGAGGACGGAGGAGAGAGGACGAAGGAGAGAGGCCGGAGGAGAGAGGACGGAGGAGAGAGGATCCGTCCTCTCTCCTCCGTCCTCTCTCCTCCGGCCTCTCTCCTTCGTCCTCTCTCCTCCGTCCTCTCTCCTCCGTGACCCAGAAATTGATAAGTGGTTTCCAGGTCATCCAAGCTCAGAGCGGACGGAGAGCGGACGGAGGAGAGAGGCCGGAGGAGAGAGGCCGGAGGAGAGAGGCCGGAGGAGAGAGGCCGGAGGAGAGAGGCCGAAGGAGAGAGGACAAATGAGAGAGAGCGGAGGAAAGAGGACGAAGGAGAGAGGACGAAGGAGAGAGGACGGAGGAGAGAGGACAAAGGAGCAAGGACGGAGGAAAGATGACGGAGGAGAGAGGACGGAGGAGAGAGGATGGAGGAAAGATGACGGAGGAGAGAGGAGAGGGGACAGAGGAAAGACTTTTGCCCTAATGAGAAGAGCAGCAGGAGGGTATAAGATAAGGAAGCAGCCTTAGCTTAATGTGTAGGTCAAGGTAGGTGCTGCTACTTGTTCCCTAAGCCAGATCTAATTTGAAACCAAAATACCTGTGAAACTACATCATACTGTATCAAACCATATACTGCTACAACACAGTAACAGGCTCATCTCTTAGACTGGAGAATGCAGCTAACCCTGTAAAGCTGTTGGTGAAAAAACTATTCAATCTAACTTGTTCTCTCCCTCTCTCTCTCTCTCTCACTCTCTCTCTCTCTCTCTCTCTCTCTCTCTCTCTCTCTCACACACACACACACGCACACACGTCAGAGTGATGAGACTATATGTGGAGAGGAAGTGGTGTTCTTAATGGCACCCTACCTCCTATGGGTAGTACACCATAAAGGGAACAGGGTTCCATTTGGAACACAGTGGGAGATTTGGCTGGGCGTCTAGGAGTCTGACTGTGCCTTTGTGAAGGGATGAGTGTGTGCGAGAGAGACACACACAGTGTTTAAGACACACACACGCTGTTGTTCCTCTCACCTGTGGTTATTAGAGAGGCTATGTGAAGCCCTGGGGAGTGTGTGTGTGTGTGTGAGAGAGAGGGAGAGAGATGTCTCCCTGGGTGATGACAGCTGCAGTCTCACAAGTCTCACAACTTAAATCTCCCTTCCTCTCTACCACTACCAGCCTCTGTACAAAGGCCCTGGTCATGGTGCTGATATAGTATGGCCGTGGTCATGGTGCTGATATAGTATGGTGCTGATATAGTATGGCTCTGGTCATGGTGCTGATATAGTATGGTGCTGATAAAGTATGGTGCTGATATAGTATGGCCCTGATCATGGTGCTGATATAGTATGGCCCTGATCATGGTGGTGATAAAGTCTGGCCCTGGTCATGGTACTGATATAGTATGGCCCTGGTCATGGTGCTGATATAGTATGGCCCTGGTCATGGTGGTGATATAGTATGGTGCTGATATAGTATGGCCCTGGTCATGGTACTGATATAGTATGGCCCTGGTCATGGTGCTGATATAGTATGGTGCTGATATAGTATGGCCCTGGTCATGGTACTGATATAGTATGGCCCTGGTCATGGTACTGATATAGTATGGCCCTGGTCATGGTGCTGATATAGTATGGTGCTGATATAGTATGGCCCTGGTCATGGTACTGATATAGTACGGCCCTGGTCATGGTACTGATATAGTATGGTGCTGATATAGTATGGCCCTGATCATGGTGCTGATATAGTATGGTGCTGATATAGTATGGCCCTGGTCATGGTGCTGATAAAGTATGGCCCTGGTCATGGTACTGATATAGTATGGTGCTGATATAGTATGGCCCTGGTCATGGTGGTGATATAGTATGGTGCTGATATAGTATGGCCCTGGTCATGGTACTGATATAGTATGGCCCTGGTCATGGTGCTGATATAGTATGGCCCTGGTCATGGTACTGATATAGTATGGTGCTGATATAGTATGGCCCTGGTCATGGTGCTGATATAGTATGACCCTGGTCATGGTACTGATATAGTATGGTGCTGATATAGTATGGCCCTGGTCATGGTACTGATATAGTATGGCCCTGGTCATGGTGCTGATATAGTATGGCCCTGGTCATGGTGCTGATATAGTATGGCCCTGGTCATGGTACTGATATAGTATGGTGCTGATATAGTATGGCCCTGGTCATGGTGCTGATATAGTATGACCCTGGTCATGGTACTGATATAGTATGGTGCTGATATAGTATGGCCCTGGTCATGGTACTGATATAGTATGGCCCTGGTCATGGTGCTGATATAGTATGGCCCTGGTCATGGTACTGATATAGTATGGTGCTGATGTAGTATGGCCCTGGTGATGGTGCTGATATAGTATGGCCCTGGTCATGGTACTGATAAAGTATGGCCCTGGTCATGGTGCTGATATAGTATGGTGCTGATATAGTATGGCCCTGGTCATGGTGGTGATATAGTATGGTGCTGATATAGTATGGTGCTGATATAGTATGGCCCTGGTCATGGTACTGATATAGTATGGTGCCGATATAGTATGGCCCTGGTCATGGTACTGATATAGTATGGCCCTGGTCATGGTGCTGATATAGTATGGCCCTGGTCATGGTACTGATATAGTATGGTGCTGATATAGTATGGCCCTGGTCATGGTGCTGATTTAGTATGGCCCTGGTCATGGTACTGATAAAGTATGGCCCTGGTCATGGTGCTGATATAGTATGGTGCTGATATAGTATGGCCCTGGTCATGGTGGTGATATAGTATGGTGCTGATATAGTATGGTGCTGATATAGTATGGCTCTGGTCATGGTGCTGATATAGTACGGTGCTGATATAGTATGGTGCTGATATTGTATGGCCCTGGTCATGGTACTGATATAGTATGGCTCTGGTCATGGTACTGATATAGTATGGCCCTGGTCATGGTGCTGATATAGTATGGTGCTGATATAGTACGGCCCTGGTCATGGTGCTGATATAGTATGGCCCTGGTCATGGTGCTGATATAGTATGGCCCTGGTCATGGTGCTGATATAGTATGGTACTGATATAGTATGGCCCTGATCATGGTACTGATATAGTATGGTGCTGATATAGTACGGCCCTGGTCATGGTGCTGATATAGTATGGTGCTGATATAGTATGGCCCTGGTCATGGTGCTGATATAGTATGGTGCTGATATAGTATGGCTCTGGTCATGGTGCTGATATAGTATGGTGCTGATATAGTACGGCCCTGGTCATGGTGCTGATATAGTATGGCCCTGGTCATGGTGCTGATACAGTATGGTAGTGATATAGTATGGCCCTGATTATGGTACTGATATAGTATGGTACTGATACAGTATGGCCCTGGTCATGGTGCTGATATAGTATGGTACTGATATAGTATGACCCTGGTCATGGTACTGATATAGTAAGGTGCTGATATAGTATGGCCCTGGTCAGGGTACTGATATAGTATGGTGCTGATATAGTATGGCCCTGGTCATGGTGCTGATATAGTACGGCCCTGGTCATGGTACTGATATAGTATGGTGCTGATATAGTATGGCCCTGGTCAGGGTACTGATATAGTATGGTGCTGATATTGTATGGCCCTGGTCATGGTACTGGTATAGTATGGCCCTGATCATGGTACTGATATAGTATGGTGCTGATATTGTATGGCCCTGGTCAGGGTCCTGATATAGTATGGTGCTGATATAGTATGGCCCTGGTCATGGTGCTGATATACTACGGTCCTGCTCAGGGTACTGATATAGTATGGTGCTGATATAGTATGGCCCTGGTCATGGTGCTGATATAGTATGGTCCTGATCATGGTACTGATATAGTATGGTCCTGATATAGTATGGCCCTGGTCATGGTACTGATATAGTATGGTGCTGATATAGTATGGCCCTGGTCATGGTGCTGATATAGTATGGTGCTGATATAGTATGGTGCTGAAATAGTATGGTGCTGATATAGTATGGCCCTGGTCATGGTACTGATATAGTATGACCCTAGTCATGGTGCTGATATAGTACGGTGCTGATATAGTATGGTGCTGATATAGTATGGCCCTGGTCATGGTGCTGATATAGTATGACCCTGGTCATAGTGCTGATATAGTATGACCCTGGTCATGGTACTGATATAGTATGGTGCTGATATAGTATGGCCCTGGTCATGGTACTGATATAGTTTGGCCCTTGTCATGGAACTGATATAGTATGGTGCTGATATAGTATGACCCTGGTCATGGTACTGATATAGTATGGTGCTGATATAGTATGACCCTGGTCATGGTACTGATATAGTATGGTGCTGATATAGTATGACCCTGGTCATGGTACTGATATAGTATGGTGCTGATATAGTATGGCCCTGGTCAGGGTACTGATATAGTATGGTGCTGATATAGTATGGCCCTGGTCATGGTACTGATATAGTTTGGCCCTGGTCGTCATGCTGACATAGTATGGTGCTGATATAGTATGGCCCTGGTCATGGTGCTGATGTATTATGGTGCTGATATAGTATGACCCTGGTCATGGTGCTGATATAGTATGGCCCTGGTCATGGTGCTGATATAGTATGGTGCTGATATAGTATGGTGCTGATATAGTATGGCTCTGGTCATGGTGCTGATATATTATGGTACTGATATAGTATGGCCCTGGTCATGGTACTGATATAGTATGGTGCTGATATAGTATGGTGCTGATATAGTATGGCCCTGGTCATTGTGCTGATATATTATGGTACTGATATAGTATGGCCCTGGTCATGGTGCTGATATAGTATGGCCCTGGTCATGGTGCTGATATATTATGGTACTGATATAGTATGGCCCTGGTCATGGTGCTGATATAGTATGGCCCTGGTCATGGTGCTGATATAGTATGGTGCTGATATAGTATGGCCCTGTTCATGGTGCTGATATAGTATGGTACTGATATAGTATGACCCTGGTCATGGTGCTGATATAGTATGGCTCTGGTCATGGTGCTGATATAGTATGGTACTGATATTGTATGGCCCTGGTCATGGTACTGATATAGTATGGCCCTGGTCATGGTGCTGATATAGTATGGTGCTGATATAGTATGGCCCTGGTCATGGTGCTGATATAGTATGGCCCTGGTCATGGTGCTGATATAGTATGGCCCTGGTCATGGTACTGATATAGTATGGCCCTGGTCATGGTGCTGATATAGTATGGCCCTGGTCATGGTGCTGATATAGTATGGCCCTGGTCATGGTGCTGTTATAGTATGGTGCTGATATAGTATGGCCCTGATCATGGTGCTGATATAGTATGGTGCTGATATAGTATGGCCCTGATCAGAAAGAGAAGGCGTAAGAGAAGGAATGTAGGAAATGTATTACTATAGACAGTTTGTTTGAAGACACCCTGCTGACTCTGTACTCCAAACCTTTAATCATTATTCTGGGATCATGAGTCTGTTTCTGTTTTCAACTCAAAGTCGGCACCGATCCAACTCCACATCATCATACATATTCATCTCTGAAGATAAAACAATGAGAAGTGTGTGTGCGTGATGAAGCACTGAAAACTGTCATTCACTTTCTCTCCAAGTGTATTTGGTTCCTGACTCCATCAATATTTCACTGTCAAGGTCAGTTTGAGCTTCTTTACCAACTGCCTCTCTGTGGACATCTCCACACTGCAGGCTGCAACACACACACAGGCACATTGAACTTCATTCACAACCTATTCCAACTCTGATGTCAGAGCGCATTACCCACAAACCATGCCTACATGACAGGACGGCTTCTACTCGGTCTGCTTGCTGCTTGCTGCTTGCTGTGTGTGTGTGTGTGTGTGTGTGTGTGTGTGTGTGTGTGTGTGTGTGTGTGTGTGTGTGTGTGTGTGTGTGTGTGTGTGTGTGTGTGGTGGATTCAAAAAAAGTATTTCAAATGTGTATCTACTCCTGTATGTCCGTTTCCCCTTAGCTTCAGTTCCTACACTATGTATGAGAGGAGACAGAACTACAGGGTCTGTCTGGCTAGCTCTCTGTTAACAGGGTGTAAGAACTAGAGACAGACAGAGTATAGTAACTACAGGGTCTGTCTGGCTAGCTCACTGCTAACAGGGAGACTACAGGAGAACCCCAGTCTGGTACATGTAGTGTGGGGTAAACCCTGGGTCAGTCACGGCTACAAGGCTGCAGAGAGATGGGGAGAAGTGAATTCAGATCATGCTCCTGTTATTCTAAGATGTTTGTTTTTCCTTGAGGAAGCTGCGTGAAGCCCAATGACCTTTTGAACTCTCTGGTGCAAACAGTGAGAACTGGAACTGAAAAATGCGATTCAATGTTATGTCAAAGATACACTTCCATTCTACCCTGAATGGACTAAAGACTGCATTCTGAACATGAACCTGACTCCTTGTAACAAGGAGTTACAATATATGGATCAACTGTTTGTTGAGTTGTTTGTTAGTTCTTCTCCAGCTGTTGTTTTTTCTGACCAGCTCAGTCCAGTCCATGTTGATAACAGGTTATGTATTCCCACACCCTCTCCGTCCTTGACAATACTGTATTCTCTAGTAAAGGATGTTTGACCCTGTCCAGAGGGAGAAAACACTTTTGGTTTCAGAGAAGCCGCTCAATTTTTCTAAACCTCATGATTGATTTATCCTTCCATTAGGTATTTGAGCTCTTCTCTCTCTCTCCCTCTCTCTCTCTCTATCATCACCATTTATCTCACTCTCTCTCTCTTCACCATTTCTCTCGCTCTCTTTCTCTTGTTCCCTCTCTCTCTGTGTGGGGAGCATGCATGGATTGTATCTCACCACCAAGCTCTCTTTTCTCTTTATACACCACCAAGCTCTCTTTTCTCTTTATACACCACCAAGCTCTCTTTTCTCTTTATATACCACCAAGTTCTATTTTCTCTTTATGCACCACCAAGCTCTGTTTTCTCTTTATGCACCACCAAGCTCTCTTTTCTCTTTATACACCACCAAGCTCTCCTTTCTCTCTATACACCACCAAGCTCTCTTTTCTCTCCATGCACCACCAAGCTCTCTTTTCTCTCCATGTACCACCAAGCTCTCTTTTCTCTTTATGCACCACCAAGCTCTCTTTTCTCTCCATGTACCCCAAGCTCTCTTTTCTCTTTATGCACCACCAACCTCTCTTTTCTCTCCATGTACCACCAAGCTCTCTTTTCTCTCCATGTACCACCAAGCTCTCTTTTCTCTTTATGTACCACCAAGCTCTCTTTTCTCTCCATGTACCCCCAAGCTCTCTTTTCTCTTTATACACCACCAATCTCTCTTTTCTCTTTATGCACCACCAAGCTCTCTTTTCTCTTTATACACCACCAATCTCTCTTTTCTCTTTATGCACCACCAAGCTCTCTTTTCTCTTTATACACCACCAATCTCTCTTTTCTCTTTATGCACCACCAAGCTCTCTTTTCTCTCCATGTACCACCAAGCTCTCTTTTCTCTTTATGCCACTCATGAGGGCACTTCATTATATTCACAACAGGCAGGAGTGCCCAGTAACAGAGAAATAAAGTGGGGACACTTAAAGTTAAAGGATCTTTCTAAGGTGGCTTAACATCTAACAAAGATCCTCTTTTGGAGGAAAAGGACTTTTCAGGTTTAAATCTGTTAAAAGCAAGCTACTGATATTCATGTGCATATTTGCTGGCCTTGCACATACACACACAGACACACACACACACACACACACACACACACACACAGGCACACACACACACAGGCACACACACACAGGCACACACACAGACACACACACACAGGCACACACATACACACAGGGATTCTGGGATTCTACTGGGATTCTGGTCACATACGGAGGAAGCTGAAGGCGAGAGTAATTTGGATGAATATGTATGAAGGCAAAAAGAGCTACGGTAGAATGCTAACGATGCTACACAATGAATGTGTGTGCGCATGTATGTGTGTGTGTGCCCGCGCACTGTGCATGTGATGCATGCACAGAACAAAACATGGCATTCCTCTGTGTACACCCACAATGCAGTAGTTCAAATCTGTCAATATTTCACTTTTGAAACTCCGGGACCAGCAAGACACGTTTAAAACTAAACTGAGTCATGTTTTTAGGAATCGAGGGATGAGAGGGAAAAAAGAAAGATAAAATGGATCCTCTCAAACTGGAAATGAGAGAAGGAGGAAAAAGAGAAGACGTTGCTGTTCTCCCACTAGTCTTTTATTAAGATAACGCAGCATCCCTTTAGTTTTTCTCTCTTTCTCCACAGTTTGTCTATTC
The DNA here is from genome assembly GCF_045791955.1 of Oncorhynchus clarkii lewisi. Classification (NCBI taxonomy): domain Eukaryota; kingdom Metazoa; phylum Chordata; class Actinopteri; order Salmoniformes; family Salmonidae; genus Oncorhynchus; species Oncorhynchus clarkii. The sequence continues at coordinate 12,277,646 of NC_092159.1, forward strand.
CTCGGTTTCCAGCAGCTGCACAAATCTGCTTTCTGAATGTGCCTTGTCTTTAGTTTCCTCCCTCATGGGACGACAAAGAGAGAAATGATGTGGTTGTACTTTTCTCTACGATAACTACTGCAACACACACACACACACACACAAACACACACACACACACACACACACACACACACACACACACACCACACACACACACACACACACACCACACACACCACACACACACACACACACACTCACACACACACCACACACACACACACACACACACAAACATGCACACACACAAACCATCAGCAAAGCCATAATAACTGAGAGCTCAGATTTGCCTGACGTGATTTGCTATTGGCCGATCCGTTAATATTGTCATTACTCCTTTCACCAATCAATGGCCTTTCATCAAGGGTCTCTCTGTACTTTGCTCCGTTCATCTTTCCCTCAATCCTGATTTGTTTCTAAGTTCCTGCCGCTGAAAAACATCCCCACAGAATGATGCTGCTACCACTACGCTTCACCGTAGGGATGGGGCCAGGTTTCCTCCAGACATGATGCTGCCACCACCATGCTTCACCGTAGGGATGGGGCCAGGTTTCCTCCAGATGTGACGCTTGGCATTCAGGCTTGGTTTCCATCAGAACAGAGAATCTTGCTTCTGATGATCTGAGAATCTTTAGGTGCCTTTTGGAAAACTCCAAGTGGGCTGTCATGTGCCTTTTACTGATGAATGGCTTCCGTCTGGCCACTCTACCATAAAAGCCTGATTGGTGGCGCTGCAAAGATGGTTGTCCTTCTGGAAGGTTCTCCCATCTCCACAGAGGAACTCTGGAGCACTGTAAGAGCAACCATGGGGTACTTGGTCACCTCCCTGACCAAGGCCCTTCTCCCACGATTGCTCAGTTTGGCTGGGCGGCCAGCTCTAGGAAGAGTCTTGGTGTTTCCAAACTTCTTCCATTTAAGAATGATGGAGGCCACTGTGTTCTTGGGGACCTTCAATGCTGCAGAAATGTTTTTGTACCCTTCCCCAAGATTGTGCCTCAACACAATCCTGTCTCGGAGATCTACGGACAATTCCTTCGACCTCATGGCTTGGTTTTTGCTCTGACATGCACTATCAACGGTGTTACCTTATATAGACAGGTGTGCGCCTTTCCAAATCATGTCTAATCAATTTAATTGACCACAGTTGGACTCCAATCAAGTTGTAGAAACATCTCAAGGGTGATCAATGGAAACAGGATGCACCTGAGCTCCATAGTCTAACAGCAAAGGGTCTGAATAGTTCTGTAAATAAAGTTGTAGGATCTGAATTGGATCCAGTTTGCTACAGCAGGAAACAAAAAACAAAAAAAGTGGATTATAATTAATGGACATTTCTGTAGGGGTTGATGAAAATCTAGTCTGAAATGACAAACTTCAGAATCATTTTTAAACCTACAAGTATAAAATGTCCTGCATGGCAGGAAAGTTCTCTTGCAACATGGGGATCACATTAAGATCTGTATCAACAAACCAAGCACTACGCTGCATATTTCATCTATATATATCTACAGCTCAGGGAGGAGTGTGTGTGAGAGAGAGACAGACTGACTCAGAACCATAAGGACAGCTCAGGGAGGAGTGTGTGTGAGACAGAGACAGACTGACTAAGAACCATAAGGACAGCTCAGGGAGGAGTGTGTGTGAGACAGAGACAGACTGACTCAGAACCATAAGGACAGCTCAGGGAGGAGTGTGTGTGAGAAAGAGATAGACTGACTCAGAAGTGGAACTAAAGCACTCTACAGGTGATTTCCCTTCTGAGAGGCCATGGATCAGTAGAACACTTTGTTTGTGGCTCCTATGGTGTCTTTAATGAACATGTGAGAGTATAGGTGTGTCTGTCTGTCTGTATGTCTGTCTGTGTGATAAAGAGAGAGAGAGAGAAAGGGAGATTGAGAGATAAAGAGAGAGAGAGAAAGACAGAGAGCGAGAGCGAGAGAGAGAGAGAGAGAGAGAGAGAGAGATATGCATTAAGTGGCTGTGAACATGAGTCCTCTGATATCCAAAACACCTTACAGCTTGCCAATCAGTAGAGGACACATACACTCACAGATACACACAGAGACACACACACCACTCTGACTCACCCGGGGTTAAGTCATTGTTGGCCAATGGCCCAATGCAGTCATCCTTACAACAAGCTCCAGGCAGAGGTAGTCACCTTACAACAGATCTAGGATTAGTTCAGCCAACAGTAACTACACCCCAACCCATTAGTTTACATCAAAGCAGACTGACCCCAGAACAGCTCATAGGGACAACTCCCAGCACAAACAGCAGATGGTGAGGAGCGATCCTTGCGACACAGATCAGCTAACACACACACATACACACACACAGACATACAGATCAGCTAATGACCCCGACAGCCAATAGCGCATCATGGAACACGTTGGGGTAAAGCACAAACACAGCACACAGGTGCAGAGCTTTGCCACTGCCCAGAGACTAGAGGGAGGTGTGTGTGTCTCTGCCCAGAACATAGAGGACAACACTAGCCAACTAAAACACAGCACACAGGTGCAGAGCTTTGCCACTGCCCAGAGACTAGAGGGAGGTGTGTGTGTCTCTGCCCAGAACATAGAGGACAACACTAGCCAACTAAAACACAGCACACAGGTGCAGAGGGATTTAAAAGACTCCTGATTGACTGGGCACCTAATGACATCTCAGATTGGAGAGTTGGAGGGTTGGAGGGTTGGAGAGTTGGAGGGATGGAGAGTTGGGGGGTTGGAGGATAGGAGGGAAGGAGAGATGGAGGTTGTGTGTCTCCAACACACACACACGTTTTCTAATGCAGTCGTGCAGCGTTTATGTGAGGCATGTTTATATGTGGCACTGGCCCAGGCGTTTCTGAGCTATTAAACATTGGTTCAGCACAGATCACCTCGATTTATTCCACTACGATGATCAAAGCAGACCGATGGAGGGAGGGAGGGAGGCAACAGAGGGAGGCAACAGAGGGAGGCAACAGAGAGCAGAGAGAGCAGAGAGAGCAGAGAGAGCAGAGAGAGAGAGAGAGAGAGAGAGAGAGAGAGAGAGAGAGAGAGAGAGAGAGAGAGAGAGAGAGAGAGAGAGAGAGAGAGAGAGAGAGAGAGAGAGAGAGAGAGAGATTTAAATAAAATAACACAATAAACACTTAAACAAACCATGGTAACACATCAATTAAAAATACAACACCAAATCTTCCTCCACAGTAACTAAACACAACAGCCTCTGAATACCCCATAAACAGATCAATGTTGTTAACCATTTTTTAATATGAAAACTCAACCCTCAGTCTCGCTGCCAACATCCCCTCCAGCAGTCCACCACCTCCACAGACCCCTGTCCCCGAATACTGTTCTTTCATGTCTTCCATATTGCTAATTTAACTGCCCCTGACACAAAGTTCAGCAAGAGAACGACACCCCTTCGACTAAACCTGTACTTTAGCCCAAATATAAACTGTTGGGAAGAGAAAACCTCTCCCAGAGCTGAGAACCAGCTAGCAATCAGGTCAATCATCCCGACCAACCTGGGACACTGTAAGAACAGATGTGCCAACGTTTCAGATTCAGCACAGAATGGACACCAGGTGTACCAGGATCCAGGTGTACCAGATGCATGTTGGACACCCCTCCCCAACAGGAGGATCCAGGTGTACCAGATGCATGTTGGACACCCCTCCCCAACAGGAGGATCCAGGTGTACCAGATGCATGTTAGACACCCCTCCCCAACAGGAGGATCCAGTTGTACCAGATGCATGTTGGACACCCCTCCCCAACAGGAGGATCCAGGTGTACCAGATGCATGTTGGTGTCTATGGCTCCATGTATTATCCTCAATTGGAGGTCAGCTGTCCTCTTTTCAATAGGCAGTTTGTATAAAGACCTCCAACAGTCTTTTGGGGAGGCACCTGAACCAAACACACCCGCCCACCATTTAACTCCTTCCAGGGAAGAGGCACGGGACACTTTTACACAGATTCTGTACATGGCCTTCTTTCCCACCGTCGTGAACTCCCCTAGCTCCGGGATATGGAGGGAAAGCAGCATCCCCACGCCCTCCTCTAATGCCCCCATCACAGCACTAACATTCAGCGCATAATCCAGACCCTCTGTCCACCGATCACAATTGGAAGTGTCAGTTACATACTGCCGATGAAGTACTGGGCCCACTGATGTAGAGAGAGGTGGTCCTCGTAATGCCTGGGCCCACTGATGTAGGGAGAGGTGGTCCTCTTAATGCCTGGGCCCACTGATGTAGAGAGAGGTGGTCCTCGTAATGCCTGGGCCCACTGATGTAGAGAGAGGTGGTCCTCGTAATGCCTGGGCCCACTGATGTAGGGAGAGGTGGTCCTCGTAATGCCTGGGTCCACTGATGTAGGGAGAGGTGGGCCGGCAGTGATAGAGCAATCACAAGCACCTGTTGCTGAGGAACAAGCTGTCCGTGTTGAGGGTACGGACTTGCAGCTTGTACCAGAGGAGAACGTAGTCTGTTATGCAGCAGAAAAGTATTGTTGTAGGTGGTAAGGATGGATTTGGGGAGGCAATTCCCCAGACTGGTGAGGAGATGCCCAGTACGAGTGATGGGGTTAAGGTGGAGCTAGTCTCCCAGGTAGTGGAGATGTCCACTACGAGTAATGAGGTTCAGGTGGGGCTAGTCTCCCAGGTAGTGGAGGAGATGTCCACTATGAGTAATGAGGTTCAGATGGGGCTAGTCTCCCAGGTAGTGGAGGAGATGTCCACTACGTGTAATGGGGTTCAGGTGGGGCTGGTGTCCCAGGTAGTGGAGGAGATGTCCACTACGAGTAATGGGGTTCAGGTGGGGCTAGTCTCCCAGGTAGTAGAGGAGATGTCCACTACGAGTAATGGGGTTCAGGTGGGGCTAGTGTCCCAGGTAGTGGAGGAGATGTCCACTACGAGTAATGGGGTTCAGGTGGGGCTAGTCTCCCAGGTAGTAGAGGAGATGTCCACTACGAGTAATGGGGTTCAGGAGGGGCTAGTCTCCCAGGTAGTAGAGGAGATGTCCACTGCGAGTAATGTGGTTCAGGTGGGGCTAGTCTCCCAGTTAGTGGAGAAGATACGAGTAATGGGGTTCAGGTGGGGCTAGTCTCCCAGGTAGTGGAGGAGATGTCCACTACGAGTAATGCGGTTCAGGTGGAGCTAGTCTCCCAAGTAGTGGAGGAGATGCCCGGTACGGGTAATGTGGTTCAGGTGGGGCCAGTCTCCCAGGTAGTGGAGGAGATGTCCACTACGAGTAATGGGGTTCAGGTGGAGGTAGTCTCCCAGGTAGTGGAGGAGATGCCCGGTACGGGTAATGGGGTTCAGGTGGACCGAGTCTCCCAGGTAGTGGAGGAGATACGAGTAATGGGGTTCAGGTGGGGCTAGTCTCCCAGGTAGTGGAGGAGATGTCCACTATGAGTAATGGGGTTCAGGTGGGGCTAGTCTCCCAGGTAGTGGAGGAGATGCCCGGTACGAGTGATGGGGTGCAAGTGGGGAGTGTTCAGAGTGATGTGCCTGAGGGGAGTCAGTGGTCTGTGGCCTCAGTTGAGGAGGATCAGGAGAAGGATATGGACATGTCTGTTGATATGATAGCAGCTGGTGACGACTAAATTTACAATTTAGAGGATGTAAATGGGTTCCTGGATCAGACTTTTGGGAAATCTGTCAAATTGGCAGATTTCTTTGATGATGATAAGTTTGTGAGGTCAGCTGTTGTGTTCCAGGAGACGGTGGGGTTAGACCAGCTGAGTGTGAAGAAGCGTTTCCATTTGAGGAAATGTGTTACTGCTGTCACGGCAGCAAAGGGTAATGGGAAACGTAGTCAGGATCAGAGAAAATTAAAACAATGATGATGATCATGACTCATAGGGTGTTTCTTTCTCTTTGTCTGGTTTCTCTGTGGTTTCTTCTGCTTTTCCTTTCTCTTTTCTACATGGAGGTACTAAGGGTGGGTTCTCTCAATATTAATGGGGGAAGGGACAGGAATAAGAGGGCTTGGGTATTAGAAGTAATAAAACAGAAAAGGCTTAATGTAGTTTTCCTACAGGAGACACATAGTGATGAGGAAAATGAGGTTGACTGGGGTATGTGGTGGGAGGGGCAGCATGTACTCAGTCACGGTACTAATTTCAGTGCTGGGGTGGCAATCTTGTTTTCCTCAGGCTTAGGGGTGACTGTGGTATCTACAACAGAGATTGTCAAGGGTCGGGTTTTATTGGTCAAGGTGGATGTTATGTTTATTTGTATGTTTATGCTCCTAATGAGGGTACAGAGCGTATTGCTGTATTTGATCAAATAGAGGGGTGTATGGTTTTAGGGGGGGACTGGAACTGTACAGTGGATTTTACTGTTGATCGCACTGCTGAAGAACCTCGCGTGCGGTCAGCTACTTGCCTGTCTGGTTTATTAGCTGAGTTTGAGCTTTCTGATGTGTGGAGATTAAGGAATGCAAAAGTTAGGCAGTACACATGGTTAAAAGTTAATGAAGGTCGTGTCAGTGCAGCAAGGTTAGACAGGTTGTATGTATCTGATCACTACTGTAGTAGGGTTGGAAGGTTAGACAGGTTGTATGTGTCTGATCACTACTGTAGTAGGGTTGGAAGGTTAGACAGGTTGTATGTATCTGATCACTACTGTAGTAGGTTGGAAGGTTAGACAGGTTGTATGTATCTGATCACTACTGTAGTAGGGTTGGAAGGTTAGACAGGTTGTATGTATCTGATCACTACTGTAGTAGGGTTGGAAGGTTAGACAGGTTGTATGTATCTGATCACTAATGTAGTAGGGTTGGAAGGTTAGACAGGTTGTATGTATCTGATCACTACTGTAGTAGGGTTGGAAGGTGTGATATTACTCCTGTGGGTTTCTCTGATCATCATATGGTTACTGTTGATATTCACTTGTCCTGTCCACTGAGGTCATCACCTTACTGGTATTTGAATGTTAAGTTGTTACATGATGTCATGTTTTGTGAAACGTTTTTGCTGTTTTGGATAAAATGGAGGGTTTCTAAATGTAATTGTAAGTCCTTGAGACAATGGTGGGAGGTTGAAAAGGCCCAAATACGAGTGTTTTGTCAACAGTGTCGTGTCTTTGGCTATGTCTGACTAACGTATTAAGTGATATGACATGCTATTCTATAAAATCATTTCTCTGTAATTAATATTACCTCCCTCAGCCTTCTCCCTTTTCAGGCAAGCATGTCGCTTATGGTCAACATCTCCACACTCAAAACATCGTTGACTACCCGTACTAGCATAAGCCATACACAGTCTGCTGTCATACTTTAAAACAATAACTCCAAAGTCTGCTCTGGTGAGTCCAAAAACAAACATCTGTTGCCGAAACGACATAACCTGTTTCAAAGCCGGGTGTGAAAGACATAACCTGTTTCAGAGCCGGGTGTGAAACGACATAACCTGTTTCAAAGCCGGGTGTGAAAGACATAACCTGTTTCAGAGCCGGGTGTGAAACGACATAACCTGTTTCAAAGCCGGGTGTGAAAGACATAACCTGTTTCAGAGCCGGGTGTGAAACGACATAACCTGTTTCAAAGCCGGGTGTGAAAGACATAACCTGTTTCAGAGCCGGGTGTGAAACGACATAACCTGTTTCAAAGCCGGGTGTGAAACGACATAACCTGTTTCAAAGCCGGGTGTGAAAGACATAACCTGTTTCAGAGCCGGGTGTGAAACGACATAACCTGTTTCAAAGCCGGGTGTGAAAGACATTACCTGCTTCAAAGCTGGGTGTGAAAGACATAACCTGTTTCAAAGCTGGGTGTGAAAGACATAACCTGCTTCAAAGCTGGGTGTGAAAGACATAACCTGCTTCAAAGCTGGGTGTGAAAGACATAACCTGCTTCAAAGCCGGGTGTGAAAGACATAACCTGCTTCAAAGCTGGGTGTGAAACGACATAACCTGTTTCAAAGCTGGAGAGGAGAATCCAGAAAGTGTAGGAGACAGTTAGTTGGTGTTGGTGTGATGCAAAGCACTCAGATGTTGTCCCAACAACTGCCTATTAGCTACAGCCCACTGCTACCAACACAAGGGATACCTCCACGCTAATTAGTGTGTGTGTGTGTGCGTGCGTGCGTGCGTGCGTGCGTGTGTGTGTGTGCGTGTACGTGCGCCTGTGTGTACCTCAAGTGCAGGACTCACTTCCCAGTCCTATTAAAGAAATAGGAGCTTAGTTGGACTACGTCTGGAGTCTGGAGTCTGGAGTCTGGACTCTGGAGTCTGGAATCTGGAGTCTTATAAAAGGGATATTATATCTTGTGTATATTCAAAGCTCTACGTCTGGAGTCTGGAGTCTGGAGTCTGGAATCTGGAGTCTGGAGTCTGGAATCTGGAGTCTTATAAAAGGGATATTATATCTTGTGTATATTCAAAGCTCTAAGTCTGGAGTCTGGAATCTGGAATCTGGAGTCTGGAATCTGGAGTCTTATAAAAGGGATATTATATCTTGTGTATATTCAAAGCTCTACGTCTGGAGTCTGGAGTCTGGAATCTGGAGTCTGGAATCTGGAGTCTTATAAAAGGGATATTATATCTTGTGTATATTCAAAGCTCTACGTCTGGAGTCTCGAGTCTTATAAAAAGGGATATTATATCTTGTGTATATTCAAAGCTCTAAGTCTGGAATCTGGAGTCTGGAATCTGGAGTCTTATAAAAGGGATATTATATCTTGTGTATATTCAAAGCTCTAAGTCTGGAGTCTGGAGTCTGGAGTCTTATAAAAAGGGATATTATATCTTGTGTATATTCAAAGCTCTAAGTCTGGAATCTGGAGTCTGGAATCTGGAGTCTTATAAAAAGGGATATTATATCTTGTGTATATTCAAAGCTCTAAGTCTGGAGTCTGGAGTCTGGAATCTGGAATCTGGAGTCTGGAATCTGGAGTCTTATAAAAGGGATATTATATCTTGTGTATATTCAAAGCTCTAAGTCTGGAGTCTGGAGTCTGGAATCTGGAATCTGGAGTCTGGAATCTGGAGTCTTATAAAAAAGGATATTATATCTTGTGTATATTCAAAGCTCTACGTCTGGAGTCTGGAGTCTTATAAAAAGGGATATTATATCTTGTGTATATTCAAAGCTCTAAGTCTGGAGTCTGCAGTCTTATAAAAAGGGATATTATATCTTGTGTATATTCAAAGCTCTAAGTCTGGAGTCTGGAGTCTGGAATCTGGAGTCTGGAATCTGGAGTCTGGAATCTGGAGTCTGGAGTCTGGAGTCTGAAGTCTGGAGTCTGGAGTCTGGAGTCTGGAATCTGGAGTCTGGAGTCTGGAATCTGGAGTCTGGAGTCTGGAATCTGGAGTCTTATAAAAGGGATATTATATCTTGTGTATATTCAAAGCTCTACGTCTGGAGTCTGGAGTCTGGAGTCTGGAATCTGGAATCTGGAGTCTGGAGTCTGGAATCTGGAGTCTGGAATCTTATAAAAAGGGATATTATATCTTGTGTATATTCAAAGCTCTAAGTCTGGAGTCTGGAGTCTGGAGTCTTATAAAAAAGGATATTATATCTTGTGTATATTCAAAGCTCTAAGTCTGGAGTCTGGAGTCTGGAGTCTTATAAAAAAGGATATTATATCTTGTGTATATTCAAAGCTCTAAGTCTGGAGTCTGGAGTCTGGAGTCTTATAAAAAAGGATATTATATCTTGTGTATATTCAAAGCTCTAAGTCTGGAGTCTGGAGTCTGGAGTCTTATAAAAAAGGATATTATATCTTGTGTATATTCAAAGCTCTAAGTCTGGAGTCTGGAGTCTTATAAAAAGGATATTATATCTTGTGTATATTCAAAGCTCTAAGTCTGGAGTCTGCAGTCTGGAGTCTGGAGTCTGGAATCTGGAGTCTGGAGTCTGGAATCTGGAGTCTTATAAAAGGGATATTATATCTTGTGTATATTCAAAGCTCTAAGTCTGGAGTCTGGAGTCTGGAGTCTGGAGTCTGGAATCTGGAGTCTGGAGTCTGGAATCTGGAGTCTGGAGTCTGGAATCTGGAGTCTTATAAAAGGGATATTATATCTTGTGTATATTCAAAGCTCTAAGTCTGGAACACTCAGAACTCTACTTGTGCATAATATTCTAAAGCTCCTCGGCTACTTTAGGAAACTGCAGCCCCAGCTGATCCTGGGAAATAATGTCAGACAGTGCCTCAGAGCTGACGGCTAGTGTGTGTGTGTGTATGTATGCAGGTTTGTGTGTGAGCGAGCGAGCATGTGTGTATGTGTGTGTATGTTTGTGTGTGTGTATGCGAGCGAGCATGTCAGCGTGTGTGTGTGCTTGTGTCCAAACTGAGCAGCTCAATGTATTTTGATATTCTCTCCAGTGCTAGAGGATTATGGGTAATGACTGAATCCTGCAGTGAGTGTGAGAGAGAGGGAGATGCGCTGCAATTATGTAATTTCTAAGATAATATGCTAATTCAATCTCTGCTTACGCAATATCATAATCAAAACGATGGCCTGTAGTATATTGTGACTCTTCTTATTATATTCTATATTTTAATGCATAGTCATCGCTCGTCTAACATCATTATCAAGTCAAGTACATGGAGCTTTTGGTACAATTAATATTACTTCCAGAACACAGAACATGATGATGATGATGTAATGTAATAACAAAAATGTCCTCTCTCTCTCTCTCTCTCTCTCTCTCTCTCTCTCTCTCTCTCTCTCTCTCTCTCTCTCTCTCTCTCTCTCTCTCTCTCTCTCTCTCTCTCTCTCTCTCTCATGGAGAGCAAGGTTGCGTTCCAAATGGCACCCTATTCCTTATATAGTGCACTTCATTTGACCAGAGCCCAAAGGGCTCTACTATTGACCAGGGCCCAAAGGGCTCTACTATTGACCAGGGCCCAAAGGGCTCTACTATTGACCAGGGCCCAAAGGTCTCTACTATTGACCAGGGCCCAAAGGGCTCTACTATTGACCAGGGCCCAAAGGGCTCTACTATTGACCCGGGCCCAAAGGGCTCTACTATTGACCAGGGCCCAAAGGGCTCTACTATTGACCAGGGCCCAAAGGGCTCTCCTATTGACCAGGGCCAGGAAGCTGTGGAGAGGTAGCGAGGGAGAGGGATGGGGACAGAGGGGGATGTAGTGGAGGTCTAAATCCAAAGTGGAAGTGTGATATGGAGGAGAAAAGATAGTGAGAAGTGGAAGAACATGAAGGATAGAGGGAAGAGAGAGGTGGAGAAGTGAGAGGATAGGGGCGTGGCTGTTCAGATAGAGAGATGAGAGGATAGGGGCGTGGCTGTTCAGATAGAGAGATAAGAGGATAGGGGCGTGGCTGTTCAGATAGAGAGGTGAGAGGATAGGGGCGTGGCTGTTCAGATAGAGAGCTGATAGGATAGGGGCGTGGCTGTCCAGATAGGTGAGGTGAGAGGATAGGGGCGTGGCTGTCCAGATAGGTGAGGTGAGAGGATAGGGGCGTGGCTGTTCAGATAGAGATGCGAGAGGATAGGGGCGTGGCTGTTCAGATAGAGAGATGAGAGGATAGGGGCGTGGCTGTTCAGATAGAGAGATAAGAGGATAGGGGCGTGGCTGTTCAGATAGAGAGGTGATAGGATAGGGGCGTGGCTGTCCAGATAGGTGAGGTGAGAGGATAGGGGCGTGGCTGTCCAGATAGGTGAGGTGAGAGGATAGGGGCGTGGCTGTCCAGATAGGTGAGGTGAGAGGATAGGGGCGTGGCTGTCCAGATAGGTGAGGTGAGAGGATAGGGGCGTGGCTGTCCAGATAGAGAGGCAAGAGGATAGGGGCGTGGCTGTCCAGATAAGTGAAGTGAGAGGATAGGGGCGTGGCTGTCCAGATAGAGAGGCGAAAGGATAGGGGCGTGGCTGTCCAGATAGAGAGGTGAGAGGATAGGGGCGTGGCTGTCCAGATAGAGAGGTGAGAGGATAGGGGCGTGGCTGTCCAGATAGAGAGGTGAGAGGATAGGGGCGTGGCTGTCCAGATAGAGAGGCGAAAGGATAGGGGCGTGGCTGTCCAGATAGAGAGGTGAGAGGATAGGGGCGTGGCTGTCCAGATAGAGAGGTGAGAGGATAGGGGCGTGGCTGTCCAGATAGAGAGGTGAGAGGATAGGGGCGTGGCTGTCCAGATAGGTGAGGTGAGAGGATAGGGGAGAGACGAACGGGTACAGAAAGAAGGGAGGGAGAGACAGGTAATAGGGAGAACTCTGAGAGGGAAGATGTTGATAGATGAGTGGGAGAGATTCAGGGGAGGGAGGGAGGGAGGGACAGAAGAGGTGCAGAAGACAGCATGAGGTATGGATAATGATATCTCTTGCTCGTCTCCTCTCTTGCTAATGAGAGCATTGTTGTTGTTTATTAAGGATGTTTATGCATCTGCTTCCTCCAGCAGGTCTTTGATACACTGTTACATCATCAGCATAGTTACAGAATCACTACAGACAACAGCACACCTCAGCAGCAGCAGGGAGAGATCTGACAATATTTACCATTGTGTTCGAAATAGTTTCAGCATCATGGACAGCTCCTCTAGATTTCATCACCACGGACAGGGCCATTTCAGTCCAGAACTGGGGACAGCTCCTCTAGATTTCATCCCCATGGACAGGGCCATTTCAGTCCAGAACTAGGGACAGTGCCTAGTGGTGGCCTAATGGTTAGAGCGTTGTAACCGAAAGGTTGCTGGATTGAATCCCCGAGCTGACAAGGTAAAAATCTGTCGTTCTGCCCCTGAGCAAGGGAGTTAACCCACTGTTCCCCGGGCGCCGAAGACCATTTAGTTCCAGAACTATGGACAGCTCCTCTAACACTCTTCCCAGTGTGATGCTTCTGCCCCTAGAGCTGTGACGGCAGCAGAGGAGCTAGAGTAGCTAGAGCTGAGGAAAGACTGGAGCGTTAGGCTCAGAGCTATTGAAGAACAGAGGGGGTTTGGTGGAGAAGAGGAGCAGATAGTAATGAGTTCAATTCAATCGCAGATTTAAATCATATAACTTGAGAAATGTCTCAAGAGCATAGCGCAACTATCGTACCCCATCATAACCCAAAATATACTTTTACTCCACTGTTCATAACAGGAACATCTACCAGGTGTAGCTTCAAAATATGTTCAAAAGCTGCCAACTCCCATCGGAGTAGACCTATGTATTAGGCTAGGTCACATGTAGGGTTATTGTGCTCACTTCAAACCCTGTTTGTGTAGTCATGCTATTCCACGTGGCCTCGATAGCAGTGTGCTGCCTCACCTACAGAACATAGTGAATTTATTAACCATCAACATTCCACTGTTTGTTTTTTTCTATGGTTGCTATGGGGATACAGAGAGAGAAGGGCGGGGCATTGTGTCGTCGAGGGCGAAGATAATCATTTACTTATTTCACCTTTATTTTCACAAGGAGTCCAATTGAGGCCAAAAACTCTTTCACAAATGTCCTTGTTTTTGAAAGATTGCCTTCATATCTCAGGAAAAAAAAATAGGCTGACGAGTTTCAGAAGAAAGGTCTTTGTTTCTGTCCATTTTGAGCCTGTAATCGAACCCACAAATGCTGATTCTCCAGATACTCAACTAGTCTAAAGAAGGCCCGTTTTATTGCTTCTTTAATCAGAACAGCAGTTTTCAGCTGTGCTAGCATAATTGCAAAAGGGTTTTCTAATGATCAATTAGCATTTAAAAATGATAAACTTGGATTAGCTAAAACAACGTGCCATTGGAACACAGGAGTAATGGTTGCTGATAATGGGCCTCTGTACGCCTATGTAGATATTCCATAAAAAATCTGCCATTTCCAGCTACAATAGTCATTTACAACATTAACAATGTCTACACTGTATTTCTGATCAATTTGATGTTATTTTAATGGACATAAAATGTGCTTTTCTTTCAGAAACAAGGACATTTCTAAGTGACCC